>NC_137939.1:37382744-37395244 GCF_963969265.1 Rhamphochromis sp. 'chilingali'
GAGTGCGAATGGTTGTTTGTCCCTGTGTGTTAGCCTTGTGACAGACTGGCGACCTGTCCAGGGTGTACCCCGCCTCTCGCCCCATGACAGCTGGGATAGGCTCCAGCACCCCCGCGACCCTGAAAAGGATAAGCGGAAGTGAATGGATGGATGGATATATATATATATATATATATATATATATATATAATTTATATTTACAAATATAGACATATACACGCCTGCGAGTCATCCACTTTCCCCACTGACTCAGCTATTAAAGACACAATAAAGACACAGTGGGTCACTGCAAGAGAGGCGTCTTGTACCCTCAGCAGAAAAACAGTCCACAGTAGGGCTGGGTATCGTCACTGATTTCTAGAATCGATTCGTTTCCGATTCACAAGGTCTTGAATCGATTCAATTCGATTTGAATCTGGGAAATTTTGACAGTCAGAAATATTATAATTCAGATCTGTACATTTACATATTTTTGTATCTATAAAAAGGAAGCTGACACTTTCCAGACTTTATCCAAGGTGTGAGCATCACAGCGAGGCCTTTGTGTCAAAGTAGCTGAAGATAAAACACAGATAAAACATGAAGGTGATTTTCCTGGCCTGGATTTTATAAAAATATTCTGCAGTACATCAAAAATGAAAGAAAATCATTAATGAACACATGAACATCACCTCTGAAGTTACAGCGGTTTTATTAGAGACACGGCTGAGCGTTTTGCATAATTTCCAAAAGTTTACATTTGTTCAGAAACCTGTTGAACGGAAGAAATGAGGCTTTCTGTTTGGAAGTAAGTAAAAGGAAAAAAAACAGCGGCTGACAGCCTGTAAACAACAGTAGACTTGTGCGTAACAAGCAAGCGAATAATGCAGAAAACAGATTTTTAGACGGGAAACTGTTCTTGAAGTACAGAGAGAGAGAGGGAGCTGTGCATGAAGTGTGGTGGAAGCAAAACAGCAAAAGTCAGAGTGAAATCATGACGATGTTTATGTGAAGCGTAGTTTGGATCTTCTTTTGCTGCTGGTTCGGTCAATATTGTTTGGAGAGAAATTAAACCTGCAGCTTCAGAATCGGCGCAAAAAGGGCGTAAACACAAAGCTCGACCCGCCGAAACATCAGAATCAGCGAGCTGTCGGCTTTCAGCCCCGACCGTGTCCGTGCAGTCGGATGAGAAAGGCGCTTTGTGTTTACGTCTTTGTGCAGGACCCGTGTTCCTGCTCTTATTTACTGTCTTAGCTGTTTGGTGGTTGTTGAAATTTTGTGAGGTTTAACCTGAGATTCTGGCGTTTCAGGCAAAATAAATTAATATTAAAAAATCAATTCAGGATTTTAATGAATCGATATCACGTTATCCAAGCCAGAATCAATTTTAATCGATAAATCGATTATAAAAACCCACCCCTAGTCCACAGCATAATGTTTCCACCTCCGTGCCTGACTGTGGGAATGCTGCCGTTTGGGTCATACTCAGGAGAAATGATCCCAAAGAGCTCGGTTTTGGTCTCAGACCACAGCTCTCCTGAATCGATTAGATGTTGACTGCCAACTTCAGACGGGCCTGCACATGTACCTGCATGAAGATTTCAGTTCATTACAGAGTAGTCCGTTACCAAAGGCGTTCCTGGAGACTGTGGTCCCAGCTGCTTTCAGTTTTGGGCTAATCCACCACTTTTTTAATGATCATCCTCACCCCATGAGGCCAGATTCGGTTGGAGCTCCAGATTGAGAGCTAAATATTTCTTCCACTTCCAAATATTAATTCACCTTCACACCAAACTGCTTGCTGATGGTCTTACAGCCCATTCAGCATGGTGCAGGTCTCCAGTCCTGTCCATGATGTCCTTTGACAGCTCTGTGGTCTCGACCACGGTGGTGGAGAGGCTGGAATGGATTTTATAGACAGGCGTGCTTTATGCACACACGACGGGATCATGATCTTTAATCTTCAACTGAAATACTGACTGTAATCTGCATACAACCAGTGGGATCAAACAATCATTTCACTCAATAACAAATGACAAATCAATTAAGAACTTTGATGTTTTCTGCTTTCCTGTGGATTTTCTGCCTCTGCATTACAATGAGGCGACCATAAAAACAGAGACTGTTCTTATCTTTGTGAGTAAACTTACAAATTCAGCAGAGGATAATTATTTCCCTCGCTGGACTCGTTCAATCTTTGCTGAAAAGCCTTATAAAATGTTTTTGTCTGAGGGCTGCAGCGTTCCAGAGAGCTGCTCTGCAGGCCTCCTGGGAGATCTTTGATTACCTAAACAAGCAGTAGGAAAAGCACTGAGCCAATTAAAACGAAAGTAACCTCTGAGGGGCGAAAACCGCTCTCTGAGCGCCTTTCAGACTCATTTAGGACACACACACACACACTCGTTTTCTTGTCTTAGTGAGGACATCTCATTGACATAATGCATTCCCCAGCCGCTTACCCTAACCATCAAAAATGAACGCCTAACTGTAACCCTGACACTAGAACCACACTTTGAGCCTCAAAAAGGCTTCAGACTTGTGAGGACCGTGAGTGTGTCCTCACAAGTGACTGTTCTCACAAGTATAGTAGAATGCAGCTTTCGGTCCTCACAAAGATAGCTAGACAGGAACACACACACACACACACACACACACACACAGTGATAAAACGATATGCATAGATAAAATGCTGGAATACAAAAGAAACACAAAGTCAACAGTAAGAGTGAAAACACACACATGCGCGCACACAGCTAAATTAGCATAACAATGGAGACCCGTGTGATTACATGCGGCTTTGATCAGAGTGCCACATTGTAAATCAGCTGTTTAAGAGCTTTCACACACATTTACACACACACACACACACACACACACACACACACACACACACACACACACACACACACACACACACACACACACACACACCACTCTCTGGAGAGCCTTGCATACACTTCAGTGTGAATACGCCCAACAAGCTGTCCGAGCGGTACGCTCTTGTTGTAACAGGCTGTGCAGAAATACACCAGAGAAGCTAAACGTGTCCACCAGCACTCTGAGCCTTGGCCATGGCACCATCATGGAGTTAGTGATGAGTCATCTTGGCTCAACATCTGGACCTCTGGTAAGGCAGAATGAGCGTGCAAAGGACAGAAGAAAAGCCACAGCAGGAAGTGACCAAACGAGCAAGCGTCTGTTAGCCTCTGACAACACGATCTGTCATTTGGTTAGGTTGCTATGGAAACACTTCTCCACTTCCACCATGTCTGACTGAGGATGGGAGGTTGTGGGTGTTGCAATAATCACACTATTGACATTCAAATTCACACTTTAATGGCTGCCTTCCACCAAAGTGGTTGACACTCTCCCCCAAAACATGGCAGCGACCGCTTTCCTCTCGTTCGCCTGTGCAAGCCTTCTTACAAGAGACAGTCTCACGATACAAGCACCAGTAAACCTGTGCAGACGGATGTTATGACTGTTGTTTTCCAGGTTTTAGTCCTTTCATTCTTTCAGTTGCCACATCAGAGTCTTTATTTGTGCATTGTTTGGATAGTTGCATGTTTTGCGTTAGATGCCAAGAGGGAAATGCCACACACGATGTCGGGTCAGCTCTGTCTTGCTACCTGCAGTATCTGTCCAATCTTGGACTTTAACATCTCTGCATCTGTTAGAGGACTGTCCCGCTGTGGTGCCCTGCTGGGATCCACAGGCTGTAGGATTTTCATGTACGTATGTTGTTGTACTTGTATTTCATTGTAAAGACAGTGAACCTCTACCTGATGGAGGTGAAGCTGTTGTGTTCTTCTGGTCCAACTTAAAAAGCAGTTTTCAGTTTGGGCATGAGAGCAAAAGGCTGAACCACCCCATACTCATTACAGACTTTTTGTCCAATCTGTAATCAGTCTTCAGTCCAGTCTTCATTGTTCACCTTTCATGAGACGTGCTTGTATTTCCATCAGCAGTCATTCTCTGCAACCAATGTTAGTCTGATAATCAAATTCACACTTTAATGGCCGCCTTCAACCAAACCCGCTGACACTGCAATATTTGCAACTCTTCTGTTTTAAGTGGTTCATTTCCAAATAAAGGGCAGCACGGTGGCACGGTGGTTAGCACTGTTGCCGCACAGCAAGAAGGTCCTGAGTTCAATTCCTCCATCAGGCCGGGGTCTTTCTGTGTGGAGTTTGCATGTTCTCCCCGTGTTTGCGTGGGTTCCCTCCGGGTACTCCGGCTCCCTCCCACCGTCCAAAGACATGCAGCTTGTAGGGATAGGTTAATTGATTAATCCAAATTGTCACTAGGTGTGAATGAAAGTGAGTGCGAATGGTTGTCTGTCCCTGTCTGTTGGCTCTGCGACAGACTGGCGACCTGTCCAGGGTGTACCCCGCCTCTCGCTCTATGACCGCTGGGATAGGCTCCAGCGCCCCCCGCGACCCTGAAAAGGATAAGTGGAAGCAAATGGATGGATGGATTTCCAAATAAAATGAAAATTCAACTAGAAAGAGTCTTAAATATGATTTAATAAACCAAAGTCAGTATGGATTCAGAGACTTAATCTTCTTTGGCAAAACTTGAAACAATGGAACCAACAACAAATGCACTGGACATAAATCAATCTGCAGTCTGAATATTGATTGATTTTAAGAAAGTATTTGATACAGTTAATCTCTCAATACTATTAAATAAACTGCAGTTTTCTGGGACAAGGGGAGTGGCACTGAGCTGGATCAGAAGTTATTTATCTAGAAGACAACAGAATTTCCTCCTGGTAGCCAGTTGAATGCGATCCGCTTCTTCAGCGAATCCTTTGCAGCCAGCAGCGGGGAGTTGGCGAGGTCACACCAGCAACTGTCGGAGGAAGACGTGACTGAAGAGGAATCTGCCGTCATCCACAATATGAGGTTAGTCATTAATATACTGCGGCATGGGCTGTAGCTACATCATAAGGGTTTAAAAGCTGAGCTTTAAAATGAATGTAAACAACACAACAGCCTTAATAAATGCAGAGTAGTTTGGAGTCATCCAGGGTTCATACATCAGCACTTAAAGATTGGCTATCCCACCTGCTGTCAATGTTTTGATGCAGTACAGTTGTTATTATTATCACGTGTCACATCCTGTTTATGACATTTACAATAAATAACATTCATATAAGAAATAAAAGTGTCTTGTGTAAACTGTATGTGGTGTTAAACAGGCCTATACTACTGCACTTTAATGTCGGTCATTAGGATGGTACTTCAAGAGCCATTTATTTTATGAGGTGTTGTTGCTGTGAAAAGTTTGAGAACCAGTGTCCGAGAGGACAATATTATTCTTCCTGTCCACATGTGCTCAAAATAAACGATCATTCAACCAGTCCCTGCACACCTGGAGGAGCACTCTGCAGCTCTTCAACAAGCTTATCAACACCAAGTTAAACACATTAATTTAGAGTCTACTGCTGAAGCCACACAGTTTGAACGCATATAACCGAGTGGTTTCTGTGGGGCAGCGGTTACGGGGAAGAGCAACAGCAGCTTTTGAGGTTGTTTGCTGGTTTACAGGCCGAATCCTCTAAAGTCTAAAGTGCACGCTGCACGTGATAGGAAGCTGTGAATGCACACAGCTGCCAGTTTGTGGCACCGTGCTCATTGAATTTTCGCGGTGTGTATGAGGGTGTAAATCCATTTTAATTAAAGTTTACCAGGTATACTCAGGACCCAGGGATTGGAGAGCTCAGAGGGCTTGAGGTTATTTGACAGATAGAAAGAAGATGAGAGAAAGGATGATGAGTTTATAAAAGCCTCAGGGAGAAGGAGGAGGAAGAAAAGGAGGTCAAAGATATCATCTGCAAACTGAAACGTCTCTTGTGTTGTTTGGAGCTTTGATGTGTTCATTGTAATGATTCCATTCACCTGATGTTGGGGATGATAAACACGCTCAAACACCACCTCTTTCACGGTGTTGGATTTTTGGTTTTTGAAGCTTCCTGTTGATAGTTTAATTTCTTTGCTCTTGTTTTCTGTCTCGCCTTTGTTCAGTCAGGTTATTAATCACGTCCGTCCAAGTTTATACGCTAAATATGCATCAACCTTCAAGACTGAAAAATTAAGCTGGAGCTTGTGAGATTATTCTGTTATCATATGTTATCTTATATCTGTAGTTAAAGTAGTTGAATTATGTTACCTGCTGTAGGCCATATAATTTCCTTTAGTTTAGATGGTGTGCTGTGTATGTAGTTTAGTTCTCATTATACTTTTGGGTTAAAAGAACATATTCATTTTGTAGTTCATTAGATAAATGTGCATCACTCTGTATCCTTGATCTGCTGTGAATGTCTCACACTGTGTTCTTGACATGTTTTACTGCTGAATCATGAAAAGAAAGGTTGTATGCAGGAGACTTGGTGTCTAGGACAGGGGAGACAGACCACATTCCAGACCCCCACCTTTACAGAGAGCAGAAAGACAGGGAGCCGAGGTCATAACTTGGGCGCCGTAACAGAGAAAGAATGTGAATGTTTAGGCTTTTACGACTAGGTGGGGGCCAATAGAGGCTATAAGAAGCTGAGTAACCCTTCACCATTTTGAGACATGCTGTGACCCTCTGCAAGCATCTCTCCCGTCCGGACGTTCTAATGCTCTTAAGTGTTGAATTGTATGGAAATAAATGATTGTTGATTGAGCATTTACACACCGAGTACTGTCCTTCCTTCAGCCCAAAGATTAAAAGAATTGGGAGATTTCAACAAGCTCCAAAAGTTGCAGTTCTTCTAGCTTCCAGCAGAAGCAGCAGTGAGTCAGTCACATCGACTCCCATTTTAAATGTTTACATTACACAGACTGTTTGGGCTCTGTGGATCATGATAAAACATCAAGCAGGTTTTCCTGTTTTGGCTTTTTGAAGCAGATAACCTTAAAATATTCTGCAGTAGAAGAAAAACTGAAGAAAACCACGACTCAACATGTGAACATGACCCGATGCTGCTGAAGGGAAGCAGCGTCACAGAGGTTTGATTACAGACACGGCTGAGCAATCGTTTGTAAAAGTTTACATTTGTTCAGTCTGAACAGCAGAACCGAGGCTTTGCTGTCAGAGGTCATTTAAAAACAAAAAAGCGCTGAATATAAAACTGCACACAGCGCTACATAATACACACTAAGAGAGAGAAAGCTGTGCAGGAAGTGTGACGCTATCATGGTGGAAGCAAAACAGCCAAAGTCAGAGGGAATCACTGACGATGTTTATCAAACATGCAGCCTAGTTCGGACCTTCTTTTGCTGCTGATTCAGTCAGTTAGGGTTATTTAACGGCGTGTCTGTGGGCGTGTCTGTGGGCGTGGCGTGAACGATCCACGCTCTGTGTTTACGTCTTTGTGGAATCTGTTTACCTGCTCTTTGCTCATTTGCTGTTTTAGCTGTTTGCTGGTTGTTGAAATGGTTTTGTGAGCCTTAACTTGAGATTTGGACAATTCTGGCAAAACATTTATATTTTAAATGTTTAAATATAAAACACATTTATATTTAAAGACTGATTTCAGGATTTAATTAATCAGAATATTCTAGTTAAAACTGATTTTTTAAGCCCACCTACCCAGGTGGCCGTAGCTGTCTGCTTCACCTGAGCTGACGTCTGGGCCTTTCTTTACTTGAACAAATGAACAACAAATATACAGTCGTTATAGAAAGGGTATGAAAAATTTCACAGCTTGCAGTATCTTTTACAAGTCATGTATACAAATACAAGGACGTAAACAAAAAAAGTATACTTTAGGAGAAAACAAACAGAGAAATGAGCGACTAAAAAAGAAAGAGGTGCTCGAATGAACAACAAGTGAAACTGCACGCTCGACACAGCTCTTGTGTTTTACATGCTGTGGAGTCATTGCTGTTCTTTAGATTCTCTAGATAACTGAAAAACAAGGCTTTAAAAGCAAATATGTTTGGACGCTGCTCAGAAAATTTAGTACAATGAATGTGAAATTTGGCAGAAATAATCAGAAGATTGATAATATATCTTTTTCCTGGAATTATTTTGTCGGTATGTGAGAGGCCAAAGAGAATATGTTGAAACTTCAGGTTACACGAGGGATCAATTTTGGTGTTTATAAAATTATTTAGATCAATCCAGAGTACACGTGTATGCGTGCATTCCCAAAATACCTGACATACTGTTTCCTCTGCAAACCGTACAAAGAGTATCAATATTTTTCTTACATTTAACCAGATCTGGCTTTACCAGACAACCTCTCTGGATCAACTTAAGAGTAACGTCTCTGACCTTAGTAGTGATGATAAATTTCCTTGATAGAATCCAAGTGTTTTTCAGTCTATGTCATTGTAAATATTGTCCCAGTAAAATACAGCTGCAGGTCTGGAAACAACATCTCTTTGAATGATTTGTCTAATACATTGATTTGTGGCTTTATCACTCATTAAAGGACAGATGTTACCGATGTACATGCTAGCAGGAGTTAGTTAATACAGTTTCTGCCTTTAGGAGCAGAAACCAACAACCTTCCCACCTCACCCGGTATCGCATCAAAAACGACAGCATGTTCTCTTGGAGCGACAGGAAAATCATAAACAGACAAAAAGTCCTTATAAGAAAATAATTGACCATTAGCGTTCAGTAACTGACTCACAACTAAAATATTTCTATCAACCATCTCTGAATATATAATGATTTGTTCTTAAATGTCATATCCTGATTGTTCCAAATGAGATATTTATGGGGAGAAAAGTTGTGAGAGCGTATGATTAACCAAGATGAGCAGAGCTGACTGTGAGAGTTTAAATTAGAGATATTGTAATTGCATCGTAGCAGAAAGTGCATTCACTCCTCCAAGTGAGTTAAAGATGTGTTTGGTAATAAAATTCCAAATTGAACTGGGATTTTTAAAAAGTTTGATCCATTTGATTTTAAAAGACGCATTTAGGGAAGTGAAATCTAAATAATTTAGGCACCAGAACACAAACTGTTTATCATTACATTTGTTTCTCTTTTCCAAATGAAGTTTAATAATATTTTATCAGTTTTTCCGCATAATTCTCTGGAAACATGAAGCGCCACAGCTGCATAAGTAAGTCTGGAGAGGCTTCAGCTTTGGCTGCCAAGGATCTCCCAGTGATGGGAGATTAAATCTTTGTTGTATTGCAGTTATGAGAGGGTCGAAATTTTCAGATAATCTGTGTTTTTGAATGATAATACCAAGATATTTAACCTTATCTTTAACAGGAGCACCTGATATAATAGGATCTGTGCAGAATGTGACAGGGAGACGTTCACATTTTGGAATGTTGAGCTTAAGAGAAGCTACTGAGGAATTATTGACGACTTTGAGAGCTTCATCAACTTGATATTTATCCTTTAAACAAAGTGTTGTGTCATCTCTCAGCTGAGTAATAGATAATGCTCTGCCAGCAACAGAGACCCAGTACACTGCTGTTTTTAACATGAATAGAGAGTAACTGCATAGGAAGAAGGAAAAGATCTGCAGCAATCGGGCAACCTCGACGGATCCCACGGTTGATATCAGATCTTTTCCTTGTACCATACGAGAGTTTGAGCTGTTTGCATCTGCTTACAAAGTTTGAATGGATTTTTTAAACATATTTCCAAAACCAAAAATATCAAGTGCTCTGAACATGGAGTTGAAACTTTATAAAAATCCAAAAAAAACTATATCTGTGGTCCATGACAGGTCCTGCGTGATGTGAACTCCGAGGTATTTGAAGCTGTCCACTCTCTCCACTGGGCACTCGTTGATGACGGGGGTCTGGTAGTTCCTCTCCTGCTTAGTGCTGAAGTCCACTATCAGCTCCTTTGTCTTACTGACGTTTAGAAGGAGGTTGTTCCTCTGACACCAGTTCTCCAGATTCCTAATCTCCTTCAGGTAGGCCGTCTCGTTGTTATCAGAGATCAGGCCCACCACGACGGTGTCGTCAGCAAACTTGATGATGGTGGTGGAGCTGGTAGTGGCCACACAGTCATATGTGTACAAAGAGTACAGCAGGGGGCTCAGAACACACCCCTGGGGGGCTCCAGTGCTGAGAGTGGTGGAGGCTGAGACATGTCCGCCCATCCTTACTGCCTGTGGTCTGCCAGTTAGGAAGTTGGAGATCCACTGACACATAGATGAGCTGAGTCCCAGATGCTCCAGCTTGGTGGTGAGTGTGGAGGGAATTATGGTGTTAAATGCAGAGCTGTAGTCTATGAAGAGCATTTTAACATAATTCCCCCTTCTAGTGTCCAAGTGAGTGAGTGATGTGTGGAGGAGATGAGAGATGGCATCGTCTGTGGAACGATTTGGACGGTAAGCGAACTGTAGTGGGTCCAGTGTGTCTGGTAGTGAAGAAATGATGAAGTCTCTGACCAGGCGTTCAAAGCACTTCATCACTACTGAGGTGAGGGCTACAGGGCGATAGTCATTGAGAGAAGCAGGGTGGGGTTTCTTCGGGACAGGAACAATGATGGACTCTTTGAAGCATGTGGGGATCACCGACTGAGATAAAGAGATGTTGAATATCTCAGTGAACACAGGAGCTAGCTGTACTGGTATTGTCTCTTAGTCCTCGAGCATTAAAAGAAATAAAGGATAAAGATGAAATTTTGAAAAGTAAATTAACTTTTTACCCTGAGAAGAGTGTGTAAGCTTCAGAGAGAGCAGAACTACTCTGTCTAACAAAGTGCTTCACAAAACGTTTTAGCAGCAACAGCATACCATAAATCTTTAGAACAATAAGGAAAAGAGACCTTGAGGCACATCTGCAAACAGGACTGAAAGGGAATCAGTGGATTTCTGTTCATGAACGCACGGGCTCTGCTTTCAATTTCCCCTCCTTACGTGCTTTCTCCCCCTGTGGCCATAGCTCTCGGTCCTCGGGGACAGATCCCCTTTGAAATGGAGCTTTCTTGTCTTCAGGTAGTCAGATCGCTTCGCCGCCTTCCAGATGATGTCTCGAAAGTGTCTCATGGTAAATTGGAAGATTATGGCGTGGTACAGCGGCGCAGAAGAGGACTCACATCGTTGACCGATCCTGTGGACTGAATCAAGCACCTCCGGGAACTTTTCACGGTGGTCAGGATCCATGTTTTGGCAGATTTCAATAACCTTACTGCGTACGTTCTCTCCTTCTTCTTCAGGTAGCCCGTGAAGTCGCAGGTTCCATCTTGGTTTATACCGAGACACTTTGTTTTGCAGTGTTTGAATTTTCTCTTCTGCTTTATCCACCCTTCAGTACGAGACACTTTTCCTTTTAGCTCCCTGAGATAAAGTTAGTAGTAACCTTCAGGTCGCTAATACTCTTCTCGATGTTAGCTCCTTGCTCTTTGATAGCCATCTTGAGCGTCTTAATAATGCTTTCTGCCGTGTCACTTCACTTACCAGAAGGTTTTGACGGGGAGGAAGTAGGAGTGATAAGAGCTCTCTTATTTGAGCCCAGGTTTTTTGCCGTCACATGCAGCTATAAGTGTGCACCTTAGAGTTCGCTTTGTTGCTTTTAAAGGAGTTTTAAGACAGAGCGAGTTCTGTAGCAGACCGTTCACAGCGCCGCCATCTTGGCCCCCTGCGATGTCTGGCCTTGCAGCCTTTTGGAGCACGCTTAATGACATCATGTAACCTGCTGTGAGGTCACTGCACTAACAGAGCGCCCAAAAAGGCTGCCCATGGTTATTTGTTACTGAGCACTAATCAGCAGGTATCTGAGTCTTTGTGATGCTCCCATAAAGTCTGTAACAATTAAGCTAGCAAGCATTAGCTGATAACTTAGCACTAAACCCTCTTGTCCAAATATGGTCACTTCCTGACAGAAACAAAAAATAGAACAGCTACGGTGCCAATGATGGGCGTGTCCATTACACTGACTCCTGCTTGTCTTCGTTCTGTCTTTGAACGTCCTTAAATCTAAGAGCAGAGGCTTCCCCAGGCGCTCCTCTGTTTATAACCAGAGTTTAGCATCTGATCAACAGTTGAGCTTTGCTATCGTCACACAGGATGTGATCTCAGTCTCAGGAAGTCAGCTCTGTTTGTCTGGATGTTTCACTTTCAGTGAGTGGGTTTCATCCGGCTTCCTCAGTCTCAGCTGACTGCAGGCTTCCCCAACAGGACGTTTGCACGTCGACTGAAACTAGCAGCGCTGACTAACAATGGGCCGTGAGGCCAGCTTCATGATGGTGAATATACAAACCATTGATTAATGTGTGAACTTAGTCAGTTTACAACTGATGAAGAGGAGGAGCTGTGATTGTTGATGCACATAAATAAGCTACAGGCATGAAGGTTTCTCAGTGTGACAGGTGGGAGAACGAAATGCCACCAATGTCTCTGCTGATACGAGATCTTTGAAATGTCTCCGTAAACATACAGACGTGACTCGACTTTAATAACAGAGGCTGAACAGAGTTAAAGAGCAGGAAAGACTTTTATGAAAAGGTATAAGATTGAGGCAGAGGCTGTGTGCAGGCGGTCTGCTGTGTGGAGCACGCATGCAGAACACTTTAAAGCTGCTCCTCTGCGTCCTGATTGGCCTTTG
>NC_137939.1:37400244-37440244 GCF_963969265.1 Rhamphochromis sp. 'chilingali'
GAAAACAAAGCACCATCACAATAAACTAGCTAGTCATAGATATCAATATTTACTAAATAATAAACGATATTGTGCAGCACGCAAGATAGACAGCGCACAGTGTGCTTTGAGGCAGCAGCCAAGAAAGCTTTAGTCCGCGTCTGTGAATACCCATGTGTGCATACCTGTGTGGATCAGCATGCTTGCATTCCAAAGGTTTCTCCATGTAACGATCTGCTAGGGAGTGTGGGGGGGCCACAGCCCCGTCCTCCAGGGTGTGAAGCAGGTATGGAGGAGATCAAAACTCCAGACATCCAGAGGCCCCCAGAACACAAGAGACCATGGAAGACCAACAGAGGGGCAGCCGCGCCACTGTCCCAGAAAGAGCTGAGGAGAGTCCCAGATGAGGGCTCGCCCAGCAGCCGCGGAGCAGAAGTCAGGGGGAGTTGCAGTGACGCGCCCGTGAGCTCCGCCGGCCCCCAGCTGTGCCTGAGTGACCGAGCCCCAGGCCGAGAGGCCGGGGGCACCCCACCTCCAAAGGGGCCCGAGCGAGCCCCAGGCCCCAGGCCCCGACAAGCGGCCGCCAAGGTGTGAGCCGGTGTGTACCCGGACGCCCACCCCCAGACACAAAGAACCACCAACACACCGACACCTGAGGGAGTCCGCCACCGGCAGGGGAAGTGGTGGTGGGTGGAGATAGGCCTCCAAACCTTGGAGGGCCTGAGGTGTCCCCAGAGAGGTGGCGTCTGACACCCAACCTGACATATAGACACAGACATACAGGCACACACAGATACAAACATCCATTCCCACCCTCATGCTCTCATATGCACTCACTCCACACTCAACCAACGTGGAGACAGACATAAAGAGACGCTGTACACACAATCACACTCCCCAAGCGTACTCTACAAACTGGGTCTAGGTACCCTTGCCCCTGGAGGGGGGAATTGCACCCAGACCCAGGTGGTGTTACCCTTTTCCCTGCGGTGGGGAGAGGCAGACCACCCCGACTCCGCAGCAGCAGGGAGGCCCCACACCCCAGACCGCAGTCGGACGGCCAACTCCTCCTACTAGCCCTCCCGCTCCAGCAGGCCGCAGAGAATGGGGGTGGGAGAAGACTCCAAACCTCCCTCCACCCGCTCATTGTAGTGTTGATGCATATGTGTTCTAAGGTGCAATTAAAACCCAGGAGGGCTTGGAGCTACCTGCCAAGGAGCAGCAGGTAAGCGCATAGTCCCTCCTGCTAGCCCTCAATGACTAAGTGTATTTAAAATTGAGAGGTGGGCAACGACGTCAGGGGTGAGGTGTACACCCTGATGGTGATTTGGACTCCGTGATTGTGCCCACCCCCAAGATCCTATATGTATGTGTAATGAGAGTGTGAATAATGTGAATGTCTAAGTTGTGGGATAAAATTGAGGCAGAGGCAGCCAGAAGGGGACGGGGGGGGGGGGGGGGGTAGCCTCCTCTGCACCCTGGTGACATACCCCCACTCCAAGGCCCTGCATGTGTGGGTGGTTGTGGAGGAGCAGGAAGAGGGAGGCAGCTGGAGATGGGGAGGGAAGGAAGGGAGGGGCAGGTAACCCCTCCCTGGGGCCAGCTCCCCCGCTGACCCCAGTAGGCACTCCCACCCTCCGCGACCCGCCAGGGAAGGGGGGCCCCCCGGCTCCACAGAGCCCTGGACAGTCCACCCAACCCCACCACAGAGAAAACTGCACCCACCCCACCATCCACACATCTTCCAGACTACATAAGACGGTAAACGCCCAGGCTGAGATCTTCCTCCACCTCTCCTGTATCTCCCCCTCCTGCAGAGAGTTCCTGAAGAGAAGAAAGCTCCTGCAAGATGTGACCATCCCCCCCACCAGTTGAAGAGCCCCCCAGGCGGCTCGACGCACCGGCGGCACCCTGCTCCAGGGCCGGGCCCCCATGCACCCACCCGCCCACAACCCCGGCAACACACCAACCAGGACCCAAGCCCCCGAGGCCCGGCCCGGGCCCCAGCCCAGAGACGGAGCGCCCCCAGAACCTCACGCCCATCCCGGACCCACCCAGGGGCAGCCAGGTTGCCAGGTCAGTAACCCACGTCCGTCAGCACAGACCCTCCCCTAGCCCCGCTGCACGCAGCCGCGAGGAAACAGTCACCTGAGAGCCAACAGAGCCCCCAACCGGACGTGACCGCTACCCCGGGTTGAGCTCCCCAAGGAAGATGCCTCCGGGGAACCCCCCGACGCCCTAAGCCTGTCCCTACCCCCTCACCAATCACAACAGTGAAGGCGGGACCAAACTATGACCCCCCACCCCCACTAGGTGATGGAGCTGATAAAAGGGGCCCAGAGCAATTGATCTAATGTGGTGGCAGAGGCTGTATCAAGACTAATGTAATCTAATAGATAATTTCTATATTGGTTAGAATTAAGATTGTTTTTATTTTTCCAGTTCATGAGGACTGTTTTCTTGGCTATGCATAGGGCAGTGAAAACCATATGGGCGATATTCTTTTCTGAAGTGACATTATCTAAGCTGCCCAACAAACACACTAAGGGGGAAGTTGGGATGTTACATTCAGACACTTTGATAAGTCTTCACATATCTCGCGCCAAAACTTTTGCACTGGTGGACAGAACCAAAGAGCGTGAATGTAATTGTCCGGTGAATTGGTTTGGCAGTGTGAGCAGTTGTTGGTAGACGTAAAGCCCATCTTGAACATCCGATGACCTGTATAGTGCACTCTATGTAATATTTTGTATTGTATTAATTGCAGACTGGGATTTTTAATTAATTTAAAGGTTTTTAAGCAAATCTGAGACCAGAAGTTTTGGTCTAGGTTGACTGATAAATCTGCTTCCCACTTTGCAGTAGGAAGGGATATTGATTCATCTAATTTAGAAAGTGTTCTGTATATTTTAGATAATAATTTGGGGGATTTAAGAGTAAGAAAATGTGCCGCACTTAGTGGTGTTTGTAATTCAACTTGACTGAGGTTAAATTTCTTTTTTACTATGGATTTAATTTGTTGATATTCTAAAAACCTTGTCTTGTTGATCCCATATTGTTCAACTAGTCTGTCAAATGGAATAAATTCTGTTCCCTCTAATATATGTTCTAAGTATTTAATTCCTTTACAACTCCATTCTGGGAAATTAATCATATTATTGTTTTGTAATATGTCAGGGTTATTCCAGATAGGTGTACGTTTGCATGGGATTAATGAAGACTCCGTTATTTTTAGAAACTCCCACCATGCTGTCAGAGAAAAGCTGATGTTGATACTTTTAAAGCATTCATGTCTTTTGATGTTTGAGCTAATAAATGGTAGGTCTGAAATCTCTAGATCCTTGCATAGTGCCTGTTCAACATCTAGCCAGGGCTCAACTAAGAAGGTATGTTTTAACCATTCTGAGATGAACTGAAGCCTGTTGGCTAAGAAGTATTGGTGAAAATTAGGCAGATCTAATCCTCCTCTATCCTTGGTTCTTTGTAGCGTTTTTAAGCTAATACGCGGGGATTTATCTTTCCAAAGGAATTTGGAAATATATGAATCCAGAGATCTGAACCAATCTTGTGATGGTTTGTTAGGGATCATCAAAAATAAGTAATTTATTTTTGGCAAGATCATCATTTTTATAGTGGCGACCCTTCCCATGAGTGATATGGGTAAAGATTTCCATCTAGTCAGATCGCCTTCTACTTTCTTTAGAAGTGGGATGTGGTTTAGTTTAGTTAAGTCTGAAAGCTTAGGAGAGACATTAATACCTAAATATTTAATATTTCCGGATTGCAGTGGGGCAGAGGAAGAATTATGGAAGGAGCAGTTAATGGGGAGAACTGTAGATTTTGGCCAGTTAATTGAATAATCTGAAACTCTTGAAAACCAGTTTATTAAAGTAATTACCTCAGAGAGGTTGGTTTGTGTGTTTTGCAGAAAAAGCAACACATCATCCGCATAGAGACTGATTTTATGTTCTATGTTCTTACATTTTATGCCCTTAATTACTGAATTCTGTCTAAATGCTGCTGCTAGAGGTTCGATAAAAATTGCAAAAAGTGAAGGGGAGAGTGGGCATCCCTGTCTGGTGCCCCTCAGGAGACAGAAGCTGGAGGATGTCTGGTCATTTGTTCTGATACGAGCCGTTGGGGAATTGTATAATATTCTTATCCAGTTTATGAAAGAGTTTCCAAAACCAAATTTGTGTAAAGTTGCGAATAAAAATTTCCAATTAACTCTGTCAAATGCTTTTTCTGCATCTAGAGATAATATTATGGTTTCGATGTTTTTATCGTATGAGTAGTCTATTAAATTAAGTAATCTACGAGTGTTTGTTGAGGAGTGCCGACCTTTTATGAAACCAGTTTGGTCAGGATGAATTAAGAGGGGGGTCATTTTCTCTAATCTCTTTGAGAGAGCTTTGCAGATTATTTTAAGGTCTACATTTAAAAGAGAAATTGGACGATAGCTTGAGGGAAATAAAGGGTCTTTGCCTGGTTTTAGCAGGAGACTAATGTTGGCAGAATTCATATTTGGTGGTAGTCTGCCCTTTTCCTCGATTTCCTGCAACATGCCGTGGAATATTGGTGCCAAAATTGTCCAGAATTCTTTGTAGAATTCTGCAGGGAAGCCGTCTGGACCTGGAGCCTTATTATTGGGCATACTTATCAGGGCTTCCTGGAGTTCACTTGGCGTCAGTAGCGAATCCAGTTCCATTGCTTGACTGTCTAGTAATTTTGGAAGAGTTACGTTGTCAAGAAACAGATCAATTTCATTTTTAGATGGGTTTATTTGTGGTGAGTATAAAGTTTCATAGAAATCCCTAAAAATGTTGTTTATTCTTCCAGGATCATATATTGTGTTCCCCGATAAATCTTTAGCAGCACATATAGTTATTTTTTCTTTATTTATTTTTAGCTGGTTAGCTAGAAATCGACCTGATTTGTTACTGTGTTCAAAATTCTGTAAGCGAAGTCTTTGTATAAGGAATTGTGTTTTTTTATTAATAGTTTCATTTAATTCTAGTTTTGTTTTGCATATTTTGTTCAATGTTTCCTGATCTTGGTGGGACGCGTAGGCTTCTTCTAGTGATTTGATGTTTTTTTCTAATTCCTGAATATTTTTGTTTTCTTCTTTCTTTTTGTGTGATGAGAAAGAAATTATTTTACCTCTCATCACAGCTTTCCCTGCTTCCCATAGAACAGAAGCAGATATTCCGGGATATTCCTGCCTTTTCCTAATACACAGGTTCCACTGTAAAAGTAGTTTTACACACTACATGACAGTTCACGTTACACATTTCATACATTCCTTTATAATCTACAGTAATGTTTGGAAGTGCTGCAGGAGCACGGCTTAGGTTTGTAAAGCTGCATCTGAACAACGGAGGAACCCAAACACCTCACACGAGCTGCCGCTCGGCGGACCGTGGACTCCTCTGTATGCCACTGTGTGCTGGAGTCAGTGTGAGGCCGTCTGTCCCACAGCCTGGACCAAACTCGCTCATCAGCAGGACAACGATCCAAGCGCAGCAGCAAATCTCCAACTGAACGGCTGCGACGGTCCGAAGTGCAGAGCTCAGAGAGCTGTGCATGAACGAATGCTGCAGACCTCAATGAGCTGAAACAGGAGTGCAGCAGAGTTTCTCCACAGATCTGTCAGAGCATGTTTAAAACATGTGATTCCTCCTTAAACCCAGGCTGATTTGACTGAGGAGCGCTGTTTCAGCACTGCAGTCTGCAGTCAAACATGTGCAGACATTAAGATCTCATTATGCTCCACGATCATGTGTGCTGACACCGAAGCCAACGTCGACGTCTTGCCGTGCTCTCAGTCATCGCTGTGAATAACGAAGGTTCATCTTTATCCTCACAGACGATTTCTGCATCTCTCTAAATGTTAGAAATCTGAAATTTCACTAACTCGACTGCCCGTCTTTCACAAACTACAGCCCGACCTTTTCCTGTTAGTGAGACATAAAGCATGACCTTTTCTACAAACCTGTCAGGAGGTAAATGCCCGTCTATCCGAGGCACAACAGATGAAGAAACAGCAGCTCGCCGCTCGCTCGCCATGTCAGGTGTGCTGGACACTGATGGCATTGAATTCTGTGTTTAATGAAAATCCAGAAATATGTTTTATATCTGAGGACTGACCTGGATCCTCTCTTTTATTTAACTTTAATGTGTTTACTGTTATTTTCTATGGCAGTATTGCAGCTCCTCCAGCCAACGGCCGCAGCAGGCTAAACACGAGGACACAGATGACGCGCCACAATAAAGACATGAGATGCACTTCTGTAGTATTTGCTCCTTTAATTCCACGTTGTACTGTCCACTATACAAAATCAGTACATGGATGAAACGTGATGCAAATGCACAGACTGCACAAACAAACATGAATGCAACACACAAACATTACACTAACATCTGGTTAGTGCACTAATCTAAACTCGAGTTGCAGACAAAAAGTGCATCAAAATGACTCAAGCTGCGCTCAACAGAAGGTTTCCCCTCATGCTCATCCTACCTTTCTGCTCATCAACATCAGGTGCGGTGAACAGGTGAGTGCATCCACATTTATCACCTATCACACCCATGAGTCACGCCCCACACCCGCGCACCGTGTGTGCATTTAAATCAACCCTCTTAATCCAAAAAGGAACAACTCCTTTGGCTCCTACAGGCAGGATAAACGTCACCTAAACGCAGCTTCAAACCGAGCGACTAATGTGAGTTCACCTGCCTCTGAAAATAGTCCCTTTTGAAGAGGAAAACAGGCCGATGGCTCGGTACGGTGACGTAAAGAGAAGCGGACCTTGGAATTATTTATAGCCTCATCGTCTGATGCGACTTCATTTAAACGTCGCTAAAGACCTGCAGCAGATCCTCTGAATCCTCCTCCACCCGGGTCCCTCTCCTCCACCCTGTACCTGCACACCTCTGTTTACCTTTGCTCTCTCTAATCCTTCGTTGTGCTCCCGTCCTACACGTATCCTCCTTCACTCGCTCTCTGTCATAACTCATCTTCCCACTCACATGAACCCCGTATCCTTCATTCTTTTCTATTCGCGCTCCACAGCGAGCATGCACGCCACGACTGAAGGGCTTCAGGTTGTTATAAAAGCACCTGAGCGCTGACCCACGAGTGTTTCACAAAGACAATGGATGTGTGTGTGTGTGTGTGTGTGGCTATGAAGGCGCTACAAGAGCAAACAGTAAACATACAAACAGAAACTGTAGAGTCAGTCACATGATAGCAATGTGTGAGAAATCATCTAGAGTCGATTGTGAAACATGCCGAGGGAAAAGTAAAAACTAAATTCAAAGATTTAAAATCCCACACCGGAGACAACATTTAAAGGAGAAAATGAACCATTTCAATAAAGTTTGACTTTGATGGCGGCAACATGTGTGTAAAAGTTGGGACGGGTTGACAAAACGCTGAAAACTGAGAAGAGAAACAGCTGGAGGAAGATTTATCAGGTGACCTGTCAGCGCTGGGTCACATGATCAGGCAGAGCTTCACCAACCTGCAGAAACTGAATCCTCACTGTGAACATGGCGTCATCTACACACCGTGACATCATCAGCGCAGGGACGAGGACGATAACCTTCAAACGCCGCTCTGTGAGAAATTAGTGCACGGGCTCAGGAATGCTTCCAGAAGCTGCGAGCGGCTGGGCGTGACGTCCACAGGCTCCATCACATGGAGGAGAAGCCACGCGTGACCACGATGGAGAAACAGCCCCCGTCTCTTCTGGACCAAAGCTCCTTTAAGACTGATCTGAGGTCAGACCCATCCAAACATGGACGCCGCGTCCATTAGCTTAGGACAGCAACCAGGATCAAACCTGCTAGCTAATGCTAGCCTGTCATTCTCACACCTGTTTGTCAAACGCTACCTACGTATAAAGGTTTAGGTACTGAAAAGTACCTGATGAGATTTAGGTTTAAGTATGGCTCACCCTAAAAGCCACGAGCTGGGAGCAAGCGGTGGTGTCAGTGAGATATCCACGAATCAAACGGCAGCTTTAAGTGGTTATGGGAACGGGCGTGGCTCTGCTTGCAGTGATAGTGAGATGATGGGACACAGGAGGTTTCAGAGTGCCACCATGTCTGGAAACGCTGTGGATCGATGTTGTTTTATTGCAGCATCTTCTAAGTCCGAGTCCTGCTCCAACGCTAACCCTCAGCGGGAGCGTGAGGTCTGCTGCTCCGCTACCTCACACCTTGATCCTGAACTCTGTCACGCATTTTAAACATTTTATAACAGAGACCTCGCCGCCTCTGGCCACCTCCTGTCCCGTAGAGGGCGCTCTAGACCAGAATGAACCGTGGACCCTGGGGAGAAGTGAGTCAGGGCCTTCTTCTTTATCATAATTTTGATAGAAGGGTTGGAAGGCTGCGTCCCACCGGCTAGCCTGAGCCCGGTGTGTTTGCCCAGATGTTGAGGGCATTGCATGCTAAACCTCTGGGTGACTAGTCAACTACTTGCTAAATGCAAGAAAATCACTACTGAGGTTTGCTAGGTTCAGTGAGGCTAGTCTCCCACTTTTACTCCAGTGTGACCGAACCATCACTGAGCAGATGTGCTCTGCCAGCTGTTGGCTCAAAGGTGGTGTGTGACGAATAAATCAGTTTGAGTTTGAGATGTCGGCTTTCTGTTACGCTAAAATAAATTTGCGTCTTAGGAATCTCACGGCACCTGGAGCCGCTTTATGGCACCCCCCATTTTGATTTGGGGCATGAAGCAGGCAGCACCTTTCTTTGAGCACACTCCTAACACCAGCTGGAGCTATCATTTGGAAACAGGTGCCATCAAGGACAGGACGTCAGCAACCAATCAGCGCACATCAGCACAATGATGCTGGTTTATGGTCAAAATCAGCCTCACTGAGAGAAAAGCTGAAGGACAGGAGAGCGCTTTTATCCCTGTTTCCGTCAGCTGGATTTGTGGAAACCCGGCTAAACCTCATACATCCTGGTTTTCTCGTAACTCCTCTCTCCATTGTCTGATGAGCTCTGTGTTTGGTCGCACCAGACGACCCGGAGCTCCACCTCGGCCACCTCGCAGATCCTCCACGTCGGCGTTTGGCTTCATCGCGTCTGCGACCGTCAACATCAGCGCAGGAAAAGATAAAGTTATCTCAAACGAGATCCTGACACAATTGCAGCCAAAAGCACTTTGCTGCTAAATGTCAGCGTCTCCTTCTAAAATGAGCAAGCGGCGAGAGCTTAAAAAAGAAACCTAAGACTGCAGCGAGGCGCAGACGTGTTGATCTGCTGCTTTGCGAGATAACGATGGCTGAAAAGTGCCCGTTGGAGTCAGAGTGCTGTGTTTGTGATGCTCTGCTCGTGTTTTCCGGCATTCGCCGTCTGAGTGTGGCAGCGGCCTCAAAGAGCCAATTAGAGCCATTACCAGGACGCATCCAGCTTCAGCTCTCAGGCCAAACCTACTCAGAGGAACAAATTAAACACACATTCAGCCTAATGACTCCACCGGCTCCGAGGTTTTAGAGCTGAGGCTTTAACCAGCGCATGACAGGAAGTCTCTCTTTTCTCTCTGGGGCACAAAGTGCACACACTGAGAGCTTCCTGATTTATCGCATTTACCAGTCTGTTACAGCCGGCTCCACAGGTGCAGATTAAACTCGGGTCACGTGATCGTCGCCATCACGCAGCAGGACATCAGCGTGACATCACAAAGGCGATCATGTTTCAGTTGCTCTTTTGTCTTTTACTTTGTATTTACAGAATTTCCTCAGCGATTAATAAAGTCTTCAGATTCAGTGTGTGGCATCTCACCAAGTGTCACCAAGATGTCAGTCAAGCTTCTCTCACCTCTGAAACTGAAAACAGTGGAAATAAAAAACAACATCTGATTGGCCCACAAGGGTGCGTTTGCTACATCTGAGGGTTACCTGTGTTACGGGTGACTCAGGTGGTAATAAATGTAGCTACAAAATGAAACAAAAGTCTACAAAGGAAACAATGACATGCAGTCTGTGATAATCTGTTTTAATATGCCAATAATCTGTAATAAAATGAATAGTCCATCAGACCTCTGGAAACAGAACAGACTGCAGTTTACCTGCAGAATGTCACAGCCGGGCCGTGATGGTTCGGAGACAGGCTGCGTCCCACCGGCTAGCCTGAGCCCGGTGTGTTTGCCCAGATGTTGAGGGCATTGCATGCTAAACCTCTGGGTGACTAGTCAACTACTTGCTAAATGCAAGAAAATCACTACTGAGGTTTGCTAGGTGCAGCGAGGCTAGTGTCCCACTTTTACTCCAGTGTGACCGAACCATCACTGAGCAGATGTGCTCTGCCAGCTGTTGGCTCAAAGGTGGTGTGTGACGAATAAATCAGTTTACATGTGGAAGAGATTCAAGGACATGGCTGAGTCAGAAATGTTTTCAGCACAGTCACAGTTGGAAAAAGAAAATCTGCTGTGGATGCTTTCAGACTGCACACAGACAGGAAGCCTGTGACAGCCAGCGGTGTTCTGACCAACATTACTATTGTATACCATTATATATATATAATATATACCATTTCGAACACGATCAAACGTATGAGGTGTGGAGATATCAATGTGACCGATGGGTGGAGAAGGTCACACCCTCCTCCGTCACACGGATGCAAATCCCAGCTTTAAACAGTGAGACATGAAAAAACAGAGCTGCTCAGGTCAGTGTGGTCGGCACAGATTTGCAGAGGATGTAGTGACGCTCAAGCCAGCATATTCGTCTCTTCCTGTCATTACTCGTGAAAAACTCGTGAATAGAGACGCCCGCTGCTGCTCCAGCCCGATAAAGGAGTTTGACAGCTTATCAAACAAAACCCCAAAGATGAGACTGAAGGCAACAAAGACGCCTCCTCCACGGAGCTGGAGAGAGATTGCTGCTCATGAAGCGGCAGCAGTGTGTAAGCAGGCGCTCCTGCTGTGTGACAGCTTTGTTTTCGCAGCGCTGAACGGCTGCATTCATCAGCCTGTAAAGTCGCACATGTTGGCCAGAGCAGCAGATTTTTAGCCGTTTATGCATGTTGGTGCTATTGCGCTTATATGCAGGTACCACGAAGTAGCCATGAGCAGCGATGGAGGTCCTGGCTTTGGACGTTGACAGTGCTGGAATTATCTTTATGGTGACTGCAGGAGCTTCAGGTTACCCGTCCTGTTTCCTCTTATGTCACTGTGTTAGCTCTTCTTTTAGTACTAACCTCTTGTTTTACTTTGGCAGGTTTTGCTCACCTGCGCAAGTGTGAGGTTCTTTCATGGTTTGGTTTTTCCGGCCCAGTTCTGCGTGTGCTTTCTCAACTTTATTGTCAGGCAAAGAAATAAAGACAGCTTTTGTCTCCTAATCCTGCATTTGGATCCACATCCTGCCAGCAGCACAGACTAAGGCTGCGACCCCACAGAATGTTTTTCATGGTTGTTTTCATCACCGGTTAATAAAGAAAAAAACACATTGGCCTGAGAGGTCTGAGAGCAAAGCTTGGTGAAAGGTAAAAATAAAAAGGACACTAATAAAATAACCATCGACTGCTGCAAGGCTGTCGACCTCTTCAGGAGGTGATCAGTCATCTCTTTGCTATATTTGAAACTGTAGTTAGGATCTTTCTGTCTCTGTACTTTCAAACCTTCTACTCTGTCTAACAGGGATGCATGCATATATAAACCTGCATGTACAAACCTGCATGTACAGACCTGCATGTACAAACCTGCATATACGAACCTGCATGTACAAACCTGCATGTACAGACCTGCATGTACAAACCTGCATGTACAGACCTGCATGTACAAACCTGCATGTACAAACCTGCATGTACAAACCTGCATGTACAAACCTGCATATACGAACCTGCATGTAAAAACCTGCTACTCTGTCTAACAGGGATGCATACATATACAAACCTGTATATACAAACATGCATGTATAAACCTGCATGTACAAACCTGCTACTCTGTCTAACAGGGATGCATGCATATACAAACCTGCATGTACAAACCTGCATGTACAAACCTGCATGTACAAACCTGCATGTACAAACCTGCATGTACAAACCTGCATGTACAAACCTGCATGTACAAACCTGCATGTACAAATCTGCTACTCTGTCTAACAGGGATGCATGCATATATAAACCTGCATGTACGAACCTGCATGTACATACCTGCATATACGAACCTGCATGTACAAACCTGCATATACAAACCTGCATGTACAAACTTGCATGTACAAACCTGCTACTCTGTCTAACAGGCATGCATACATATACAAACCTGCATATACAAACCTGCATGTACAAACCGGCATGTACAGACCTGCATATACGAACCTGCATATACAAACCTGCATGTACAAACCTGCATATACAAACCTGCATGTACAGACCTGCATATACGAACCTGCATATACAAACCTGCATGTACAAACCTGCATATACAAACCTGCATGTACAGACCTGCATATACGAACCTGCATATACAAACCGGCATGTACAAACCTGCATGCACAAACCTGCATGTACAGACCTGCATATACGAACCTGCATATACAAACCTGCATGTACAAACCTGCATATACAAACCTGCATGCACAAACTT
Organism: Rhamphochromis sp. 'chilingali'; assembly: GCF_963969265.1. Classification (NCBI taxonomy): domain Eukaryota; kingdom Metazoa; phylum Chordata; class Actinopteri; order Cichliformes; family Cichlidae; genus Rhamphochromis; species Rhamphochromis sp. 'chilingali'. The sequence continues at coordinate 37,412,825 of NC_137939.1, forward strand.
GCATGTACAAACTTGCATGTACAAACCTGCTACTCTGTCTAACAGGCATGCATACATATACAAACCTGCATATACAAACCTGCATGTACAAACCGGCATGTACAAACCTGCACGTACAAACCTGCTACTCTCTCTACCATGGATGCATGCATATACAAACCTGCATATACAAACCTGCATGTACAAACCTGCATATACAAACCTGCATACACAAACCTGCATGTACAAATCTGCCTATACACTGTGTAGATATACAAAGGTTATTGCATTAGAAAGCAGGTTGATGCAGATGTGCCTGATTTGCAGAGCAGCACAGAGAGAGAAACCTGCTGAAAGTGACAAAAACCTGAGACACACACAGGCAACATGTGTGTGTGTGTGTGTGTGTGTGTGTGTGTGTGTGTGTGTGTGTGTGTGTGTGTGTGTGTGTGTGTGGGTTAACCTTTGTTTTAAGAATGCAGTGCTGTTAAATTATTTACACACATGACTTTCCCATTGACCCGTCTGTTTGTGTGTTATTTAAAGACAAAAAAATGTTGCTGAACATTTCTGTCCTCGAGTGCCTTCCTCTCGGCCACGTTTGGCTCTTCATCCTCTTTCTCAGCACTTTTGTCTCCCATCCAGCCTTATCTCTTTCCTTCTTCATCGTCCTCTCATGTGTCGTCACTTTCAGAGCCACAAACACTGAGGGAAGACAGATCACCTGTTTGGTGTGTTTGTGAGGAAGAGGTGCTGGCAGATTGAATTTAACTAAGGAGGGTATGCCGTGTGACAAATGACACTTGTTAGAGTCCAGAAAGCAAACAGAAGAGATTAAGACGTAGCGACAGAAAGACGGAGCGGCAGGAACACAGCCTGGTGACAGAGCGGGATAATACGGCCCAGCTGAACTCCGTCAGGAATCACTCTCATCAGCATCTCTCACACAGCGTGACACCAGAACGCTTCAGGCTGCAAATCAGGATCATTGTAATCAGCATGGATGTGCGCAGCCACACAACACAACACATAATGCAGGAATGAATACAAACAGTGGCAGCAGCTGACATATACACACTTCCTGCAACTTCTCACCCTCACGTACCTCTGACCAAACCATCCACCATTACTATGAGCGCTCGTTATTAGATAGAAGACAGAATAATCCTTTAATTGTCCCACAAGGCAAGGCAAGGCAAGGCAAGTTTATTTGTATAGCACAATTCAACAACAAGGTGATTCAAAGTGCTTTACAGAGACATTAGAAACAAAAACAAATAAAAAGCATGATTTAAAATTGATTAAAACAAGCAAACAAACTAACTAACTAACAACAAACAAAACAGTATATAAAATCAAAACAGATAAAATCAGAACAGTAGATAAAATCAGTAGTTAAATGTAAGTTTTGAAATTTAAGCTTAAAAGTGTGGATTTGGTGCTTTATTCAAATGCAGCTGAGAACAGGTGAGTCTTCAACCTGGATTTAAATAAACTGAGTGTTTCAACTGATCTGAGGCTTTCTGGGAGTTTGTTCCAGATATAAGGAGCATAAAAGCTGAATGCAGCTTCTCCGTGTCTGGTTCTGACTCTGGGAACTGATAAAAGACCGGATCCAGATGACCTGAGGGATCTGGATGGTTCATACTGGGTCAGGAGGTCATTGATGTATTTTGGTCCTAAACCATTCAGAGCTTTATAGACCAGCATCAGGACTTTAAAGTCTATCCTCTGACGGACAGGCAGCCAGTGTAAAGACCTCAGAGCTGGACTGATGTGGTCCACTTTTTTGGTCTTAGTGAGGACTCGAGCAGCAGAGTTCTGAATGAGCTGTAGTTGTCTGACTGATTTTTTAGGTAGACCTGTAAAGATGCTGTTACAGTAATCAAGCCTGCTAAAGATGAATGCATGGACTAGTTTTTCCAGGTCCTGTTGAGACATCAGATCTTTTATCCTTGAAATATTCTTGAGGTGATAGTAAGCTGACTTTGTTATTGTCTTAATGTGTTTTTCTAAGTTTAGGTCTGCATCCATCACTACACCCAAATTTCTCGCCTGGTTTGTGGTTTTTAGATGTATAGATTGAAGTTCTCTGGTGACCTGTAATCGTTTTTCTTTGGCGCCAAAGACTATTACCTCAGTTTTGTTTTTGTTTAGCTGGAGGAAATTGTGGCACAACCAGTCATTAATTTCCTCAATGCATTTACCAAGAGCCTGTACAGGGCCTCGGTCTCCTGGTGACATTGTGATATATATTTGTGTGTCATCTGCATAGCTGTGATAGTTTATTTTGTTGTTGTTTATAATCTGTGCCAGTGGGAGCATGTAGATGTTAAACAGAGGGGGTCCCAAGATGGAACCTTGGGGAACTCCACATGTGATACTTGTCTGCTCAGATGTGAAGTTACCTATTGATACAAAGTATTTCCTGTTTTCTACGTATGTTTTGAACCAGTTTAGTACAGTTCCTGAAAGACCTGTCCAGTTCTCCAGTCGTTTGAGTAATATGTTGTGGTCAACTGTATCGAATGCTGCACTGAGATCCAGTAAAACTAGGACTGACATTTTTCTACTGTCTGTATTCAGACATATGTCATTAAACACTTTGGTCAGAGCGGTTTCAGTGCTGTGGTTCTGTCTAAAACCTGACTGGAAGGCATCGTAGCAATTATTCTGTTTTAAGAAGTAATTGAGCTGTTATTACAGCAGTTTTTAGTGACTCTGGAAACACACCTGATAATAAAGAAAGGGGAAATTTGGGTGTAACAGCAGCCTGAAAGACACATATACAAGCAAACAGTACACAATGGTAAATGGCCTGTATTTGTATAGTGCTTTTCTAGTCCCTAAGGACCCCAAAGTGCTTTACACAACCAGTCATCCACCCATTCACACACACATGCACACACTGGTGATGGCAGCTACATTGTAGCCACAGCCACCTGGGGCGCACTGACAGAGGCGAGGCTGCCGGACACTGGCACCACCGGGCCCTCTGACCACCACCAGTAGGCAACGGGTGAAGTGTCTTGCCCAAGGACACAACGACCGACACTGTCCAAGCCGGGGCTCGAACCGGCAACCTTCCAATTACAAGACAAACTCCCAACTCTTGAGCCACAATCTCCCCACAAGACACAGAACAGAAACATACACAATTTTTACATATTTACGATAGAAGTGGAGAAGTTGAAGAACTGGGGGAACCTATGACAGACGGAAGGAGCGTGTTTGGTCCTGCTCCTGAAATACATATTCTCCAATTAAATACAGATAAGAGGCAAACCCTGGTTATAGTGTGAATCGGTTGATAAAATAGTGCCAAGTTACAGCGCTGATGACGAGTAAATACGATTGAATAATAGCTGCAGGGAAACCTGCCAGTCTTTGTTGGGACACAGCCGAGGAGGTTCTGCTGGCGACTGTGTGACCCGTAACCAACTTGTTTCTGAAAACTCGTCTGCGTCTCGAACTTCCTCCCAACATCATCATCGTACTGTTTGTTCGCTCTCTTTACATTTAAAGGTGGTGCCTGTTCTGGTGCACGGTGGATCCACACAGAGCAGTTAATGGGCTTCTACCTGCACCTCTCTGCAGCGTTCCCCTGTCGGCATTAATGATCAACACGTGACATCGTCCCCACTTCTACCAACAGCAAGGCCATTTTCTATCGAGTGAGCAGCTTTTTCATTGCAGGTGACATTTCACAGAGCTCGGGTCCTTTTAGTTTATAGGTTAGGAATATGAAGCATGGAGCCTGAAGCTCTTTAAGTGATCAGCAGGACTGGTTGAAATGCTTTATAAATACCATCCCATAATAATAACGTTTTCATCACCACAGAAGAGACAGAGATCTTTTTAATATGCTGCAGCAGTTTTATTTATGCAGCACCGATTCAACAATCAGACAATCTCAGACACAAAATAGTGATTTTGCACCTACAAAGACCTCTGAGCTGTATCTGTGTGCAGCGAGGCTTAAAGATCACAGGAAGCTGGACACAAGAAGACGTGTGAAGCCTAAAAACTGTCCGCAGCAGAGCAACAGTATGTGACAGTCACATCCTGAGGAAAGAGGATCAAACCCAGCAGAGACCTGGTCCAGGACCTTCTGATCCTCTACTGTTCACTGAAGCTTCAACAGAAATGGACTCAGTGGAAGGAAGATATTCTTGAGGTACAAACCGTTTTAATAGTGACTGAAAAAAGAATAGAAAGGTGATTTTTTTCCCCAACACTTCCAGCACAGCCTGTGTCTGAACAGACCAATAAAACATGAAACAGGTCATTCAGCCGAGGCTGCATGCAGCTCTTATTTATTTCCTGCCCTGAGGCACAGATTGGAAAAGAGGAAATGAGGAAAGGGGCTGTTCTCGACATGATGAATAAAAAGACGCTGGGTGTGAGGAGCAAGGAGGACAAATGAGACGGTAAGTTATTTTGTTTGGCCGCTCCGACTCACCTTCATCTGTGAGTGAAACAGGAGGGTTGGAGGTAAATGAGAGGGGGGGCGGCAGCAGCACTAATGGCTTTGAACCGAGGCTTTCGAGGCGACTCTGTGGGCGAAGTAGCTGCTGCCCGCATCAGTGCCGCTGTGTGGAGGAAGCTTTGAAATGTGGTCAGCAGCAGATTTCAGCACTTAGACGGGGTATAAAAGGTTATACAATAACCATGTAAAGTTATTTATTTCATATTCTGTATAGTTTTTCATATTTATATCCTGTTCATATCCTGTACATAGCTTGTATTCACTACAGCCTGTACATACCTATAGTTATAGAATATTCACAACATACTTCATACCGTGTACATTATAACATACCATAATAGACCCATTTCTGTAATATATTTACATATCTATATTATTGCTAATATTTATTGTAATATATCTATATCACTAAAGCACTTCTGGATGGATGCAAACTGCATTTCGTTGCCCTGTACCTGTGCATGTGCAATGACAATAAAGTTGAATTCTATTCTATTCTATGAAGCAAAAACATCTGAGGTGCTCTCTACTACCCCCGGGAGCATCTCTAAGAAAGAGTTTAAACCTGCCGGCGTCCTCACTGTGACACGCTGAAACCAGAGTGGTCCACGGGTTAACCAATCAGGATCAGGAGCAGCGACGTACAGGTTGTTCAGTACTCGTGGTAAACTGTTCTCGTGTTCTCTCCAAACGCGTGCTGCATGTCGCAGATTAGATCCTTCTTTTCATTACGTGCTTGTGAGAGTCTGAATGCACGTTCGTGCCTGCTGTGAGGACTGCTGGCGTGAAAAACCTTCACAAGTGTTTAAAAGCAAAGCCTGTATGAAGAATTTACCTCTGCTCAATTATTTACCTCTGAAATGCTCGAAAAGATTCAAATAATCCCAAAGACGCTGAGGAAGCAGCAGGAAGAAGTCAACAAGTCAGCAAATGTGCCTCTTTTAAAAATCACAGTCTCAGCAGAGCTCGCCGATTTTACCCCGGACTCCAAATGCTAAGAGCTCAGAGACGCTTTAACATCTGAACTTAAGAAAAGACTATTGACAGCCCCTCTGTAGAGAATCCAAATGATGTGGCATCAGGCTCAGGGTCAGGGTCAAGGTCGGGGTCAAAAAGCCACACTGGAGCTTCCATAAATGAGACACCCCCAAGCTGCTCACAGTGGCAGTGGTGCTTTATGTAACCGTCAGAGGAGAGCTGAGGAGTCTCTGCTCGTCTGCTTCAGAGCTCAAAATCCCTCCCACGCCTCTCTGGGATGTTTCCCGTCCCAGAGACTGAGCACAGGACGTTCACTTGCTTCCCCCTGGGTCCTCTCGATCGCTGCTGATGGTCGTTTTCTGTGTTCAGGTAGCAGCGTTTCTCTCTCCTCGTGCTCTGGCCTCCGTTGCTCTTGTTGCGGTCAGAGTTCAAACCATGTTCGTGTCGTCCTTGCGGTCGGATCTTTTCTCTTTCATCAGAGGCTCGAAGCTTTAGTGCTTCAGCGCTTGATATTTGGGGGGTCCAGACGTGGTTACCGTAGCAACACCAACCTCAGCACTGAGCTGATTGGCAGTTAGCGTCGGCCAAGCTCGCGACCTGTTGCTAACTTTGTTCACACAGAGCAGGACGATGGATGAAGGTATGAGACAGGTGCAGTGGGAGGGGTCTGACGGTCTGCTCATAAAACCACCAGTCTAACCTGAGGACCCCTTCCCGTCCCCACAGTGCAGTACCTTCGTCCTGTGAACATCATCCAGGAAACACTGAAGCTCCACAGAGAGTGAAGCCAGATCACATTTAGAGCCCGAGTTGGTGTACTATACAACTATTTGTCTGTGAGCAGCTCTGAGCATCAGTCTGATGGGATATATCGCAGTTTGATGTCTGAGACGTAGAGAAATGACAGAAACTCTGGTTCTGGATGTTTCTGCCTCCTGTGCTGATGAAGCAATGAGAAATTTACTTGAAACTAGAAATTTCTACCCACCCTGTTCTGTGAGAGCCTGTGAAAACATTCACACTGTGAGGGTAAAACTCTGCATGGCTTCATGAAGTCATTATAAATAAAAAACAGAATGAAACATGAGCTAATTGTGCAGAGATGGAGGTTTCTCTCTTAGCTCGACCAGCAGCATCAGTTCCTCGCTCTGCTGCCAGGACTGATAAACATCATTTACTGAGAGTCTGACGATGAAACCGGTTAGACTCAGAGACGAGGGGAAGCCACCCTCTCCTCTGATGAGGAGGAGGAGGTTTTGCATGAATGATGGTGTGGAAGGTTGTGAGTCTAAAGAACACACAGATTATCAGATCACAGCGAAACCGACAGAACTGACAATGAGACAAAAATATTCATGAAAATCACAAAAATTCCATCTTGTGTGCAAAGAGCCATGAAAGTCGCGGCGAGTCAGCGCTAATGTTGATGTTTATGACATGCCGTCATATCGTCGCTGAGCTCAGTGACACTAATTCATGAAGAAATGTATAATTTCATTTTTGTCACATTTGGATGCCAAGTATGAAAAATGGAAGAAAGACTGTTAAAGATGGAAATGAGAGCATGAGGGAACAATAAGTTCAGTCAGCAAGTTTAACCCAACTTTAACCAATCACACTCTGACCAACAGGAAACTGCTCAGGGAAGCAGGAAGTCATCAGGCTGAAGTGAGCTGACTGAGGTCACGTTAAACAAGTTCAGACATCAAGAAAGTTCTTTGTAGAGGCAGCGTCCGTGACTGCAGTCGCCTCTGATCGTGGGACTCAGATCAGACCCAGGTCCCTGACATCCTCATCACATGTGAAGAAGTTCTGCATTCACACTGAGCACAGACCTGCTGCAGTCTTCTTCATTGTGCACTTAGTGGACATCAGGATCTGCTGCAGGTCATGAAGGGGAAGGTGGAGCGTGAGGGCGAAAGGTGGTGTAGCATCAGCAGTAAACCAGACAGCTTTGTGAGCTGGAAGGTGAAGCTGTCGATTTAGCGGTCGATCAGTCGCCGTTCTTACCCTCTCACGAGCTGGATGAGCTTGCTCTGCAGGACGTCTGGGCTTCCGAGGGATTTTCAGCAAATCAAACCTTTCCTACCAGCCGAGCAGCCAGGATGGTCTTTCTCTCTGATTCTTTCCACATGCTGGTGATTGTTTCACTGCCTGGTCACAAACAGGAGGAACAACGCTTCACTCGCTAGAATCACTTATCAAAAGACAGGTGTGTAAAAATGCTCTTTGGCAGGTTTTAGAGCTTACACAGTTTTGCATGGGCTTGTTTTTGAATGGATCCATTAATCAGAGGACTGACAGGGATTTCAGTGCTGCCACAGCTGTGCTGAGAGTCTAAAGAAACGCTCTACACATCAACGTTTCTCTGGATCAATCAGAGCTGTGATCACTGTGCACGGCCTGATGCCACTTATGCTTTTCAGCCTACAGAAGTACAAGCGCACATACGTGTCGTATTTGTCCTACATACACGACCACAGGTGTAAAACAGTGGATTTCCTCACAACTGGCATGTTTGTAATTAAACATAATTAAACTTAACTTTAACCCCTTTCCATTAACGTGTGCTGTAATCTCTGACTGTGGTCTGAGAGACGTTCACTGTTGCGTCACACTGACAGTTTAATGTCCCTGGTTACGAATAGAAATTATACCGTTTTATACATAAGACCGTAAACCAGTGACTGACCTATAAACCCATCAGGAAGCTGTTCAGCTGAGCAGAATTCTCCATTTCTCATAGAAATCTGTGCAATCAGACATCAGAGGAGTCGCCCCCTGCTGGACGTTAGGGAAAATGCAGGTTTAAGCAGCAGAGTCACTTCGTCCATTTATATTTTGTGTGTGTACAACAGTCCCACACGGGATCAATGACTCACTTTGGTAGTATTTTACAGGTTCTTGGTTAAGTTTGGATAGTTAAGTTTAGTCTGAGGTTGGTCTTAAACTTCATGGTTCACTGGGTCACATGTGGCACCCGTGCACGGGACAAAACAGATGACCAAATGAAGTCTTAAAGCCATGCATGCACATGCACATGATTTGACGGCGTCTCTCAAACGGATTGTCAGTATTTGATGCTCCTCTCTTTAATCTGACCTTTTGTGCTTTTACCTCAAAGCTTCTGCACAAACAGAAGCTTTATTGTCAGATCAGAATCAGAATCAGAAAGGGTTTTATTGCCAAATGTTGAGCGGGTTTACAACATTAGGAAATTGCTGCGGTGCTTCAGTGCAAACATACTGTTATAAATACTGTTATAAATTAAGCTTAAATAGACATGAAAATAAAAATGAGAATAAGAATTAAAAGTGCTAAGTAGATAGATATATACATGATATATACATGAGTGCAGGTGGTGATCAGTGCCAAACATGGAATGATGCAGTGAACACAGCGTAGGGTCATGTGTTAGTGGTGGGAACAGTCATATGGTTATTGTTCATGAGTCCAACAGCAGAGGGGAAGAAACTGTTCTTATGGCGAGAGGTTCTGGTGCGAATGGACCGGAGCCTCCTGCCTGAGGGGAGCAGGTCAAACAGACTGTGTCCAGGGTGAGAAGGGTCAGCTGAGATCCGAGCTGCACGCCCCAGCTGCACGCCCCAGCTAAACCACAGCCTCCCGTTAGCTAGCCTGGATAAAAGCATCATCCATATGAACATCCATGTTTTATCTGTGTGGCAGCTAAGTCACATTTCTAATAAGAGAGAACACTAACATCTCTAATTATTTCCTGTGAGACTTGTTTTCTGTCAGCTGTCCAGAGATAAACTTTAAGGAAGCTTGAGACGCTGGTAATGTTTGTTAAAGAGCTTCAGCACGAATAACTGTTCTTATGAATCATGGCTGGAGACTCCTCCTCAACATCTAATGTGAGCTCCTGGATCTGCTGATAAACATCACACCACATCCTCTTGATGACGGTCTTGTTGTGTGAGTGATTTTATCATGGTTTATGCAGTGTAGCTGTTCCTGTCCATCCATCCATCCATCCATCCATATCATCCCTCCCTCCCTCCATCCATCCATCCATCCATCCATATCATTCCTCCCTCCATCCATCCATCCATATAATTCCTCCATCCATCCATCCATCCATCCATCCATATAATCCATCCATCCATCCATCCATCCATCCATCCATCCATCTCATCCCTCCCTCCCTCCCTCCCTCCCTCCATCCATATCATTCCTCCCTCCATCCATCCATCCATCCATCCATCCATCCATCCATCCATCCATCCATCCATCCATATCATTCCTCACTCCATCCATCCATCCATCCATCTGATCTTTGATCTCATGAAGTACAAAAAACAGCCCTTTTGTTGGTCTTCATTTGCAGTAATGGTCTCATATCTCCTCTGAAGTCAGCCTGACTTTGATGTATTAAACTGGGACGACAGCTCATGTTTCCAGACTCCCCAAAGACGATGAGTCAAACTGACAACCGAGGAAACTGTAACTTTTATCTCATCAGCTGGAGAAACTTTGAGCAGCTCAACATGAATCAGTAGATATGAGAGTGGTCTGATGAAAAATCGTGTTCAGGTCAATGACTGAAAAGGAAACATTTGTCTTGAGGAACATGAACGAATGGAATAAATTTCACTGCAGTAGGTTTTATTTCAGGGTACATCTCAGGTAAGTTAAAGCAGATAACGTGTTTCAGTTGTGTGTCCTGACGTGCAGCTCCAGTGAGTAGAAACACTGCAGACAGTTACACTCAGAGATGAGACACCAAGCAATGATTTTTTAATAAGCGAATGTAGAGCACAAAATTGAGCCAGTAAAACATTTTCATCCAATAAGCTGAATTTTTAAGGAGTGGCTGATGCTTCAAGGCTCCTCAGAGTTTTAGAGGTAGAAACATGATGACCGCAGAAGGAATTTCTTCTACACGTTTGGTTTATCTAATCAGAAATTTGAATTCTGTTCACTGTGAGTTTGCGTGCTCCTTCTTTATTGACATTTTAACTGCTGTCTATAAACAAGAAGAGACCAGAAACTGGAACGATGAAGTGGATCGATGCGAGTGCTGTGAAATGCAGAGAGGGCTTGCGGAGGAGGAAATGCCACCAAGCTTTCAGAACTCTCTGCAGTCAATAGTTTTTAAAATGCAGCTGCTCATTAACGTGACTTTTATTTATTTTATTGCTTATTATTAATTGAGCTACTATTCCATTCAAAAAGCTTTCTGGATGAACTGCAGTCTGTCCAGTTTGTTGAACTCGGAGAGCGTATCTTGAGAAATAGCTTCATATTTGGAGTTTAGCCTCAACATCTGTGCAGTAAATGGCCTGCATTTGTATAGCGCTTTTCTAGTCCATAGGGCCCCCAAAGCGCTTTACACTACATTCAGTCATTCACCCATTCACACACAGGTGATGGCAGCTACATTGTAGCCACAGCTGCCCTGGGGCGCACTGACAGAGGCGAGGCTGCCGGACACTGGCGCCACCGGGCCCTCTGACCACCACCAGTAGGCAAACATGGGGTCAGTATCTTGCCCAAGGATATTTGGCATGCAGCCAGGATGCAGCCTGGGATCGAACCACCGACCTTCTGATTAGTGGCTGACCTGCTCTGCCACCTGAGCTACAGCCACCCCAGTACCTGTTCTGCTCCATCTGTACTCCCTCAGAGATCAATTAATTTTATCTGGTCTTTTTCAATACGATCTTTTCTTTGTGGAGTGGGCTCAGAGAGGCATATGCACTGAAATAATTAGGACGTTAATACTGGAGGACACTGAAGGGTCGGTTGTACTGAGGGAAGAAGCCAGACAGCTGGAAGGAGACATCTGGAGAGCCATGAGAAGTTTCCACAGTGTCACCATCTCTGACTGGAGTTTTCAGGGTTAACTGCACAATAATTATCCATCATTAGTCGACATGGCCACCACAGAAGATGACTCCTTGGCAGTGTTCAGCCTCCAGCGGTGCAGCATCAGTAAAGGAGGTAAATGGCTAGAATAATTATTTCTACCTGCTCTTTTTAGTTTCATGGATCACACGTCAAGGAACTCTTCTGTCTTTCAGCTTTTAAACATGGAGAACAATGTAGAACAGGAAGTTGTTTAACTTAACCGAACAGTTTGGGTCCTTGAACATTTCACTGTGATGCTGTGGATGTCCACAAACATCAGTGTGCATATTCTCAATGCCAGCCAGCTCTTCTTGGTTCCTGTCCTGTTGGTTTATTCATCCCGGCTCTCCTCACCTCCCTCCTCGTTTCCCTCCGTCCTCTCGGCAGGTTTGGCAGTAATGAAGAGGACGCTGTGGGCCCTGCTGATGCATTTCCTTCCCTGGTTTGGGATTTAATAACAAGGGCTTTACAAACAGGCTGGAGTCAGTGGGGCAGCCAATGTTTTTATAATGAGCGAGCAGAAGAAGAGAAAAACGTGACATCCTATTATATCTGGACAGAAAGAGACAGAGAGAAAGAGAGAGAAGCGACGATGAATGAGACATGAGGAGAAGCAAGAAATAATGAGAGATGTAAAAGCGAGCCGAGGAAAGGACAAAATGCTCAAATTAATTCTGACATGTTAGTTTAATTAGTTACATTGGCGGGAGGGAAGTAAATCTACAGTGACTCCATCTCAGGTTTCTAAATAAGCAGCCTATGGATTCTTTATTAGAGGAAATTTCCACCACAAAGAGATTGTCTTTCAGGGCTTTATTTTCACACATGCGAGCAGCCATCAATAAAATGCCTCTCCCTCCACAGCTGCCACTGTTGGCACTGTGAAAAAACACACGTCTTATCATGTTTTCTGTGGCTGTGTTGTTGAGACACACTCAGTCAGACTGTTTCACTGTGGGTGGTTACAGAAGTAGGTCAGGTTAAGAAAGGTTACATTTAATCCTCACAGATTTTCCATTAAAGGGATTTATTACTGCGTTTTCCTGCTAACACATTTCAGAGGGCCTGTGTACCTGGCGTCTAAATCTTTCCAATTTAGTGTTAGTTTAGTGTGAGCTACCTGTCTCAGTATTTCCATTCATCACTATATCAAGGCCCCGACACCACAGCATGGAATGGAACTCCTCAAAGTATTTGATGCTATGGGACTGGGATAAGCAAAAGAAAATGAATCCATGGATGGATGGATGTGTAACCCGTTCATGTGTTACGCCTGTTGTTCTTGCGTTGTGTTCTGGCGTGAAAGTAAGAGGCAGGAGACAGTACTGGGTCTTTGGCTCTTTACTGCACATCTGCAACACAGAAATATGTCTGATCTGTGTGTGTCACGCGACTGCCAGTACACCTCTCCTCCGGCCATGCTGAAAGGAGCTGTGCCTGCAGCTTCATTAACACTACAATAATATAATGAATCAAATACAACAAATTAACTTAAGCTCTCAAAAACAAAAAGCACAAAATAAATAATATGTCACTGAAAAATCAAAAACAACTTATAAGAACAATAAACAAAATAATTCAAAAACAAATAAACAGTCAGATAAATACAATTCAATCACCAGGACCCGATATTCTAGTGCTTATAGTTCAAACATTATACTTCAGTACAATTATATTAATAACCGCCATCTAACAGGCAATACAACACTGTACTTATAAAAACAATGAATGAAAGACTGCATCTCCATGTAACACCCGTCCCACGTTCTATTGAGAGGGGCCCTGGCTTCCTGTTGTTACTTTCCTATTGATACTCCCTTTTTAATGCTTATGGTATAATATATGCAATAAAACTACGCTATATGGAAATAAATCACACACAAGCAGGTTATTTATAAAGTTAACTCCACTTTAGTGAATGCTTAATTAACAACACAAAAGAAAATAAGTAAAATCAATAAAGTTTGTTAAACAATGGTAAGGTGTCTACCTCAACAGAAACAAAATAATCAAATAATATTGTGGGCCCACACGCACTCTCACCAACACACACACACCTCAAGTGCTACAGTCTTTCTGCTAGCAAACCCCTCGTTGCAGGCCTGAGTCGTGGCTCGGGTGCGTTGGGACCTAAAACAATATGGTCGCTTCACTTGTTGCCAAGCAGTAAAAATAAAAAGCACGTGCAAACAACAGTACTCACACCTCCAGGCAGTTCACGGGGATAGCGGGGAAACTGGGTCACGGCTACCAGCAGGCCGCGGCAGCAGCACTCACAGTCGTCCTTTCCACGTGCTCCCACGTGAACACATAACTTCAGCACACCAGCAGACGGGACCTCTCTGACACGCCAGCAAGACGTCCGTCTCCTCCTACTGAATCACACAACCCCGCTAAATGCCAGTTCACATGCGATAACATTCAATCTTAGCATTAGCTTAATAAATAAAAACAGAGCAGAACAAGAGTGTCTCTACCCGATCCGTACCGGAAACCTGATCCGTACCCCGCATGCGTGAAAGGTTTCTACTTCCGGTCGTAGCGTTTTACGATAGTTACGGGTCAGAGTATCTGTTAAGATGTTAAGAATAACAAGTATCTCTTAAAATGTTTGCAATAATGAAACATTTCAATATAATGTAGACAAAAACGAAAAATAAAAAGATAGTGACAGATCAGGACTCTCGATCCTTACTGCGCATGTGCAAAGTCTGACCGTACAAATCGGGTCTACCCGATCCGTACTGCGCATGTGCAGATGTTTTCTTCTTCTTCTGTTCGTTTAATGGCAGTTTACTCCCAATGTACGAGGATACCGCCACCTGCTGACTGAGCGAATAAACCCTATTATAAACTGAATTATCGTCATTACAAACGTGTGTTAAATCTGATTTAGTGATAGTCGAGTGTGTTTATGCTTGTCTGTGAGGAGAGGATTGTTGGAATAGTGATGATGATGTGCGCTATCACTGTCAATTGTCAGTAAACACTTAATCTGGCTGATGAATCTACACGTGAGATATTACAAAATCTGTATTATTAACTCTGTAATTAGGCGCCATTCTTCTTATTTTACGGCGCTGTTGTTCAGTCAGGGGACGCTCTCTGTTGAGGAGAAAAGCATGAATTTCTTTGTATACGGATTATCCATTGTTTAAATGTCCCGGGCAGTCGAAAAGGAGGCAGGGCTGTTGAGAAATGCTAGGAGCTAACTGGGCGCTAACCGTATCATTCAAATATATTGAATGTCGCAATGTTGGCAAAGAGAGGAAGTGACGTAAGATTTGTGCATGCGGGGTACCGATCGGGTTTCCGGTACGGATCGGGTAGTGACAAAGGTCGTGTCCAAATTCATGGGCTGCATCTTCCCTAGGACCCGGCCTTCGCGGTCTACGTGGGCCGGGTCCTCAGAAGGTCGGGTAGGCCAGAAGTAAACCGCCGTGAAATTGGACGGTCTAGCCTTCTGATTAGCGTCACCGCTGTCTCGGTGGAGTTTAATAAACTCAGCCGTCTGCTCCTTGCTATCTAAAATATAACCAGACACTGGTGTAAATTCTCGACTGTCTCATACTTATGTTTAATCAGGTTTCTGTTTGACGTTTAGTCAGCTGTGTAAAAACCAAGGAGGAACCAACCCGGGGGATTAATAAAGTTTTATTTTATCTAATCTAATCTAATAACTTTAATCTCAGCCAAACCGATTTACTCACGAACAAACAAAACACTGAAAAAAGCCCAACAATAACATCTGTAGGTTGTCTAAGTGAATTATATATTACGTTTAACCCGAGTAGCGAAAGTCCGCGATGATCTGAAAATGATGTGCCGGGAGTTGTGCCGTTCTCGGCCGCATCAGTAACCCTCGAGCTCCCGGCTAGCTATCGAGCTGGTGGGTAGCAGACGTCTCCGAAAACGTCGAAGCACTTTTGCAAATATGCGATATCTTGATAAACCAAGCAGATATTTGATGTTTACACAGCTACTTTCTCGCCTGAAAATATGTTCAAAGTTTATTTTGTGACCCAGAAACATTAGTAAGAGTAATTTTAAAACTTAGTAGCGGCCGCCATTGCTGGAAACTGGAGTTTGGCTGGGCCGCGCTATGAATTCTGGGATATGGTGGGCCACGAAGGACACACCCGACCCATCCTTCAAATTCGGGGAAATGAAGGACGCATTTGTCGGCCGCATTTGAAGGAGTCGACGAATTGGGACAGCCTTCGGTGCGTTGCTGTGACGTAATCGGTCTACAAATGCGGCCTCAGGAGGATGCAGCCCATGAATTTGGACACGACCAAAGAGTTTAGCGAATATGCTAGGCTACGATAGCGGCTATGTTAGCAGTTGTGCTAGTGGCTAATCGCGGTTAGCAGTTAGCCCGTTTTACACAATAACATTGGGTTCAAGTGTCAGACAAAATTCACATTTACCTCACAGTAGGGTACAACAGTTCTCGACTCCAGTTAACTATCCGTCAACCCGAAAATACGTCGGTCGCCCTTCTATGAACTCTGCGTTCACTCGACACTGTTCAGCTCTCGTCTCTCTCGCTTCCTGCAGAGTGCACACGGCTCCCCACTTACTCCCACCCCTCTACCTGAGACTACTTCAGGGTTCACTGGAGCTGTAGTACATATCAATACCATATCAAAAATAATGACATAAACCTCAAAATACAAATAAAAAGGTTGTACATTTAACTGACACACATCACATACTTTGCAGGCATTTGTATACATTCTTGAACACATTAAACATTTGCAATTAACTATCAATATTAATGAACAAATTTAAATAATGAGCTACTTATATAGCCAGGGCTACATACAAAACATGAGAACATCTCCATACCTGCAACACAGAAATATGTGTCTGATCTGTGTGTGTCACGCGACTGCCAGTACACCTCTCCTGAGGAAGGAAAAAAAGAGTGCATGCTGTTAAAAAAAGACTGCCGCGAGTACGCTCACAAGCCTCTAGCGATCAGGCTAACTTGCCATGCTAGCATTTCAGCTGCGTTCTCGGCTAAAACTCATTATAAGCGTATATTAGTGAACTCCGCCCTCCACAAAACGTATCCCGAATGAGTCTCTTAATAACAAACAAAAACGCGGCGGTTCGGCTGTATTCACATTGCAGCTTGGGATTGGAACAAACTTTAATTAGCTGATAGCAACGTGGCAGTGACTTACCTCCGGCCATGCTGAAAGGAGCTGTGACCGCCACACATGCACGCGCCTACGTCACCACGCAGCGCACACACACACACGAACGGAGACAGACTCAGATCACACAGGTAGGAGATTGAGATGCAAAAATGACATATTTAATCCAAAACAAATGTGTTTTGGGTGAAATTCACAAGTATTTAACACATATGTTACAGATGGATGGCTGGATGGATGCATGGATGATGGATGGATGGACGGATACATGGATGGATGCATGGATGGATGGATGGATACATGGATGCATGGATGGATGGATGGATGGATGGATGGATGCATGCATGGATGGATGGATGGATGGATGGACGGATACATGGATGCATGCATGGATGGATGGATGGATGGATGGATGGACGGATACATGGATGGATGGATGGATACATGGATGGATGGATGGATGGATGGACGGATACATGGATGCATGCATGGATGGATGGATGGATGGATGGACGGATACATGGATGGATACATGGATGGATGGATGGATACATGGATGCATGCATGGATGGATGGATGGATGGATGGACGGATACATGGATGCATGCATGGATGGATGGATGGATGGATGGATGGACGGATACATGGATGGATGCATGGATGGATGGATACATGGATGGATGCATGGATGGATGGATACATGGATGATGGATGGATGGACGGATACATGGATGGATGCATGGATGGATGGATGGATACATGGATGGATGCATGGATGGATGGATACATGGATGGATGCATGGATGGATGGATGGATACATGGATGCATGGATGGATGGATGGATGGACGGATACATGGATGGATACATGGATGGATGGATGCATGGATGGATGGATGGATGGACGGATACATGGATGGATGCATGGATGGATGGATGGATACATGGATGCATGGATGGATGGATGGATGGATGGATGGATGGATACATGGATGGATACATGGATGGATGCATGGATGGATGGATGGACGGATACATGGATGGATGCATGGATGGATGGATGGATACATGGATGGATGGATGGGTGGATGGATGGATACATGGATGGATGGATGGATGGATACTGTACATGGATGGGTGGATGGATTGATACATGGATGGATGGAGGGATGGATGGATACATGGATGGATGGAGGGATGGATGGATACATGGATGGATGGATGGGTGGATGAATGGATACATGGATGGATACATGGATGGATGGATGGATGGATGGGTGGATGGATTGATACCTGGATGGATGGAGGGATGGATGGGTGGATGATTGGATACATGGATGGATGGATGGATGGATGGATGGATGGATGGGTGGATGGATTGATACCTGGATGGATGGATTGATACCTGGATGGATGGAGGGATGGATGGGTGGATGGATGGATACATGGATGGATGGAGGGATGGATGGGTGGATGGATTGATTGATGCTCTTTAGACTGAGACACTGGTGAGCTGAAGTTAAAGTGAACGTTCAGTCATAAACCTGCTTCTCTCTCCTCGGGTTAAGCTCTCACCAGGCTGCGCACATCCTCTCTCAGTAACACCAGATATGCTAACAGAGCGGAGCCGTCCAACCGAGCTAGCTGAGCTCCCAAGCTTCTGGTTAGAATACCTCCTCCACACACACACACACACACACACACACACACACACACACACACACACACACACACACACACACACACACACACACACACACACACACACACACACTCTTCTCCGTTTCCTCCACTGATCAGATCAGTAGTTCAGCCATGACATCTATCTGAAAAAAATAAGAGTTATGAAAAATATTTTTTATAATTATAATCTGATGTTCTTTTAAACGTGAGATTATAATTGACAGCAGGAAATGCTGAATGTTCAGGAGATTGAATGATGCGGAGGTGAGGAGCCTTACTGTTACAGCACAGGGATATTTGTGAGCAGCAGCAACAGTAACTAAAGAACAGCAATAAAACAGAACAAAGCTGGAAGGATGCAAGAGGCAGGTGAGGAAAAGGAGGAGAGGAGGAAGGAGACTGACCGTGGCTGATGTTGTTGTGATGCAGAAGCTGATAGAGAGAGTGGGAGGAGAATCAGAACGGCCTCCTGCTGCTGTGATCACCCTCACAGGAAGACACATGTTTGTGCCCCAACTTGCTCTTATCACCACAGACAATAATGGAGCAGAGATTCCTGAGCTGACCTGGTCATGAGGCTCAGCAGGCAGGAACAGAACCTGCAAACAACAAACAGCAGTGCAACATCAATGCGCGTGAGGTTCTTTCAGCATCTCGAAGCACAGAGAGGACGGAGGGAAGTGTGAGGACTGAGTGAGGACAGGAGGGAGGAGAAGTCTGCTTGAGTTGTGTGACAAGGAGGAAGAGGAGGACACAGAAGCAGATGAAGAGGTGAGAGCTGAAGGAAAGGAAGAAAAGCCGTGGGCTGTCAGGGAAGGATTCACCCAGAGACTGATGAGAGGAAAGCAGACGCTGGTGTGGCCGGCCTGTTCGAGTGACGATGACTCCGTATGAGCCTTCATCAGCAACACGTCAGCAGATTGGTGTGCCCCCCACCCTCCCCCCACCCAACCGTTAAACAAGCACAAAAACAGTTTAACCCCCTCCTCTGATGACATCATCTCCCCACCCTGAGACTTACCTGATGACGGGCTGGGCTGAAGCTCCAGGTGTTTGTAGGCCTGCGGAGCAAAGAGGAAGTGACTCTCACACGAGGACTACAGGACACACCCCCTCTCTGCCCCAACATTATCCTGGAAGATCTCCCCAAAAGAACTGTAAGGGCAGATGTTTCATCCTTCAGAGAGGAGAACAGATAACCTGAAGCGTTGGAGACACTTTGTGAATTCATGTGTCTGACTCCAAAACACGAAAAGTGTTTGAGATGTTTTTTGATTGTCTTGTCCGTTGGCTTGTGGATTACTGTGGGGTCAACACGAGGAGCAGATTGTTCCTTTGGACTTTATTTGTCTTGTCATCATATGAAATAATGATATTCATGAGGTAAATCCACTTTCTACAAACCCTGCAGCTAACATGTTATTAAAATCATCCTTTCCTTGTTTCCCAGAAATCCTGTTTTATTTTCATCAACAATAAAAAGCGTGTGATGTGTATAAAAATGTTGGTTTCTCTGAGGTGTCAGGTTTGTTTCTGACTGTGAATCTGAACACATGTGCAGGATCAACGTGATGAAGACGCCTGCAGAGCATCAGTCATTCTGGTCTGCTTCAGCGTCACCGATCAGACTCGATGGTCTTTGGCTCTCAGCCCTGCAGACGCACAGTTTCATTGAAATCAGCTTCTTGATAAGCCCTCCTGCTGTGGAAGCTGAAACACTTTGATTTCTTGTTATAGACTCCCTTTGCCTCATAGGCGTCGGTTAGCTTCACCTGCTCCCTCTGCTTGATTTATTTTTCACGTGATGAAAGCAGCTGAGAAATGAACGAGGCGTTCTGGTGTGAAGACTGATGAACCCAGAGAACTGGGACACGCACTGTAAACAAAGGCCGAACGCACACTCGGAAATATTTACAGTCAAAAGTCTTTGATGGGAGTCCTCTGAGTCCATGTGGGGAGGAAGGAGATCATCATTAACTATGAATGAGCTAGCAGACAACCTGAGGCAGCGCTGGGCCAAACCTCTGCTGCTATCTGGTAGCTGTCAGTAAAACAAAGAGCCTTCAGATCTCCCCAAATTCAATCGTC
Source organism: Rhamphochromis sp. 'chilingali' (assembly GCF_963969265.1). Classification (NCBI taxonomy): domain Eukaryota; kingdom Metazoa; phylum Chordata; class Actinopteri; order Cichliformes; family Cichlidae; genus Rhamphochromis; species Rhamphochromis sp. 'chilingali'. The sequence goes on from NC_137939.1 coordinate 37,433,077, forward strand.
TTTTTTGAAATCAAAGTGCAGACTATTAGCCTTGAAGAGTGCTTAGCACCCCTTCATGTTTAATTTGATGTGTGACCGGTTTAATCCTGCAAGTCTAAGAGTGTCTGAGAGAGAATCCGGCAGACTGTGAGGGGCTCTGATGGGGAAATTTGCAAAGGTTGAGAAAGCACGAACTCCTGTAGAAGGAGCTGGAGTAATAAAGCTGCCAAAGGACTCCTGATGCTTTCAGTCAGAGCTAAAAGTCTCATCGTCACAGGTGGGCTCATTAAAAAGCATCAGGACCACGGTGCATGCAGAGGCTCATTAGACATGGCAAGTCTGCCAAAGGTCCAGCAGAGGCTCTGGTGTCAGGTGGTACAGCAAACACCCACAGACAGGTGTGACAGGGCCACACGCTGCTGACATGAGAGGTTTTTACTTTACTAAGAGCTGCGATGCTGGCAGGAGACCACAAACATGAGTCCCACGCTTCATCCGGGAACTCTTCGCTCTGACGTCAGTCCAAGAGTGACACATCCCAAAAGTGGACAGTTACACACCATCACTGTGGCGGGGGCGTGGTTTGCTGGCCTGCTGCAGAGGAGGGGTGACACAGTGAGCTCTCTGGGCGGCACGGAGGCGGGGAGGGAGTGTACGGGACTGTTTTAATGAGGGAGATGTGTCTTATGTGTGTCCACAATGAGAAGGAGCAGATGATGCTGGGAGAGAGTCGGAGCGGCTGCGTCCGAGGCGGGCTCCAAAAAGATTATTTCTCAATAAAAGACAGTCTAAGCATTAACCAGTGTGTGTGTGGGTCCTGTGTTACAATCACAAAAGTGCTTCAACCGTATCAGCGTGTGTTCAACTTTCCTCTGCCGTCTAGCAGGGGCAGCAGTGAGTCGGTCCCATAGACTCCCATGTTTACAGCCTGATGCGCAGACTGTTTGGTCTCTGTGGATAAGCTCCTCCTCCATAACACCTGTACTGGGGAGGATGCTGTTAGAACTCACCTGCTTGAACTAGATTAGGGTTTAAAGTTGATATTATCATGGAAGTCTGAACTTGTTTAAACTTTTAAAGCCATGAATGTCCCACAGAGGAGTCGTGGATCTCAGTGCTCAGAATAAATGATCCAAGTTTCCCTGTGATGCCAGCAGTGACATCAGTGTGAACTCTTACAAAGGTCACTGTGAGGACCAGAGTGTGGTGTTCAGGTGGAAGCACGTGCACAGACACACACACACACTGTCGCGAAATCGATCAATGTAGAGCAGTGTCACAAACCACGGAGGCCCCAGAAAAGTGCAATCAAACGGTGAGTTTATTAACAGCCCAGAGAAAACATCAGCATGTGTCCTCTGACCAAAATACATGTTGTGGACACTTATAAAGCAGTGGGGTACACGCCCCCCCATGGCGTCAATGACAGATTAAAATAGGTTCCAGACATTAGTCACAGTTAATCGTACATCTTGTACATCTTTAATGGCTATAAGCAGACATAGAACTTCTCTTTTCTATAACACAAGAAATTACTGACTTATTGACCGTACTTGTAATAAAAGTTAACATAATGGAAGGATCCTCAAATGGACATCTTCAATCTACAACTTTAATGCAGTATCAATACTGTGAGACATATTATTAAATGGAATAATGCTGTAAAGAATGTTATTAATGCAGTTATAATGATGCAGATTATATGGCAGCAATAAAACAATTTCTGTATCTCCACAACACACACACACACACACACACACACACACACACACACACACACACACACACACACACAGACACACACACAGACACACACACACACACACACACACACACACACACACACACACACACACACACACACACACACACACACACAGAGGTTTAATGTGCGTCCTTTGACATAAGAGCAGCTGATTTATTCCAGCGAGCAGCTCTCTGTCTGTGTGCTGATGAGCAGTAATGCCTCCCACATGCACAGAGCCGATGATTCTGGATGTTATTAGTCTGCTTATGAGCAGAGAGGCGGGCAGCGGGATGATGCTTGATTGAAACTTTCACATTAAGTTCATGAAGTGCAGTAAAATTTTAAATCCTGCACACTTTCCTTTTTTCTTTTTTTCTTTTTGTCCCGTTTGGATCTTTAGCCATCAGAATTGTTGTCTTAAGGCCAAGAAAGATGCCAAGCGGATTTATTTTACCAAGTGGATCATCATGGCCATGCCATATTGGTCCATTTGATTGACCTTTATAATTATGAATTTATTTTATTTTCAGTTGCTACAAACGGGACAGACATGACAGGGGGATAGGACAGGGAGAAAGAATGAAAGAAAGAGAGGGAGAGAAAGAAAGAAAACCAAAGGGGAGAAGAGACGGTGAGAAGGGGGGAAGAAAGAAAAAACAAAAAAACAAAAAACAAAACACCTGGGTCACCTGTATGGAGAAAAAAACAGAAGAGAAAGCAAACAACAAAGAGCAACATAATAAAAAAAACGGCACCATCACAATAAACTAGCTAGCAGTAGATATCAGTAGATACTAAATAATAAACGATATTGTGCAGCACGCAAGATCGACAGCGCACAATGTGCTTTGAGGCAGCAGCCAAGAAAGCTGTAGTCCGCGTCTGTGAATACCCGTGTGTACACCTGTGTGCATACCTGTGTGGATCAGCATGCTTGCATTCCAAAGGTTTCTCCATGTAACGATCTGCTAGAGGGTGTGGGGGGGCCACAGCCCCGTCCACCAGGGCATGAAGCAGGTATGGAGGAGATCAAAACTCCAGACATCCAGAGGCCCCCAGAACACAAGAGACCAAGGAAGACCAACAGAGGGGCAGCCGCGCCACTGTCCCAGAAAGAGCTGAGGAGAGTCCCAGATGAGGGCTCACTCAGCAGCCGCGGAGCAGAAGCCAGGGGGAGTTGCAGTGACGCGCCCGTGAGCTCCGCCGGCAGCCAGCTGTGCCTGAGTGACCGAGCCCCAGGCCGAGAGGCCGGGGGCACCCCACCTCCGACGTGGCCCGAACGAGCCCCAGGCTCCAGGCCCCGATAACGTGTGTGTGTGTGTGTGTGTGTGTGTGTGTGTGTGTACACATATTTTACAAATTAAATAGAGTAAACAATAAATAAAATATATAAAAATATACAGAGTTGAGACATGTGCAAAACAGTGGCGTTACTGTACAGTAGGGAGTGCATAATGTTGAAGTTCCAGTAGTGAAGCTGAGGTGTCTATGACGTGTTCAGCAGTCTGATGGCCTGGTGGAAGAAGCTGTCTCTCAGTCTGCTGGTACGGGACCGGATGCTGCAGAACCTCCTTCCTGATGGAAGTAGTCTGAACAGTTTATGGCTGGGGTGACTGGAGTCCTTGATGATCCTCCCCGCTTTCCTCAGGCAGCGCTTCCTGTAGATGTCTTGGAGGGAGGGAAGCTCACCTCCAATTATCCGTTCAGAGCACCGCACTACTCGCTGGAGAGCTTTGCAGTTGTAGGCGGTGCTGTTGCCATACCAGGTGGTGATGCATCCAGTGAGGATGCTCTCAATGGCACAGTGATAGAAGGTCCTGAGGATGCGGGGGCTCATGCCGAATCTTTTCAGTCTCCTGAGAAAGAAGAGGCGCTGCTGCGCCTTCTTCACTGTTTTGTTTGTGTGTACTGACCACGTAAGATCCTCAGCCAGATGTACTCCAAGGAACCGGAAGCTGCTCACTCTCTCCACAGCAGCGCCGTTGATGGTGATGGGGGTGTGTACTTCTCTGCACCTCCGGAAGTCCACTATCAACTCCTTTGTCTTTGCGACGTTGAGGGTGGGATGGTTGTCTTGACACCAGTGGGTCAGGGCGCTGACCTCCTCCCTGTAAGCCGTCTCATCACCGTTGGTGATAAGACCCACCACTGTAGTGTCGTCCGCAAACTTCACAATGATGTTGGAGTTGTTAGTGGCCGTGCAGTCGTAGGTGTAGGTATATATGTATGTATATCTATACATATGTATATTTATGTGTGTACATGTGTGTGTGTGTACATGTGTGTGTACATGTGTGTGTGTGTACATGTGTGTGTACATGTGTGTGTACATGTGTGTGTGTGCACATGTGTGTGTGTGCACATGTGTGTGTGTACATGTGTGTGTACATGTGTGTGTGTGTACATGTGTGTGCACATGTGTGTGTGTGCACATGTGTGTGTGTACATGTGTGTGTACATGTGTGTGTACATGTGTGTGTGTGTACATGTGTGTGTACATGTGTGTGTACATGTGTGTGTGTGTACATGTGTGTGTGTGCACATGTGTGTGTGTACATGTGTGTGTACATGTGTGTGTGTGTACATGTGTGTGTGTACATGTGTGTGTACATGTGTGTGTGTGTACATGTGTGTGTGTACATGTGTGTGTACATGTGTGTGTGTGCACATGTGTGTGTGTACATGTGTGTGTACATGTGTGTGTGTGCACATGTGTGTGTGTACATGTGTGTGTGTACATGTGTGTGTACATGTGTGTGTGTGTACATGTGTGTGTGTACATGTGTGTGTACATGTGTGTGTGTGTACATGTGTGTGTGTGTGTACATGTGTGTGTACATGTGTGTGTACATGTGTGTGTGTGTACATGTGTGTGTGTACATGTGTGTGTACATGTGTGTGTGTACATGTGTGTGTACATGTGTGTGTGTACATGTGGGTGTACATGTGTGTACATGTGTGTGTACATGTGTGTGTGTGTACATGTGTGTGTGTACATGTGTGTGTACATTTGTGTGTACATGTGTGTGTGTGTACATGTGTGTGTGTACATGTGTGTGTACATGTGTGTTTGTGTACATGTGTGTGTGTACATGTGTGTGTACATGTGTGTGTACATGTGTGTGTGTACATGTGTGTGTACATGTGTGTGTGTACATGTGTGTGTGTACATGTGTGTGTACATGTGTGTGTGTGTACATGTGTGTGTACATGTGTGTGTACATGTGCATAAACAGGAATAGTAGTGGTACAATAGCTATATCAAGCTATATAGTTTGTCTTCCATATTTCCAACCATATCCATAACCACATACTGTGTGTGCTACTGTTGTATGTAGTGTATTATCTTACTTTTTTTCACTGATTGTACTTATTGCATTTTTGTATTTCCTTCTGATATCTGTACCTGAGCTGAGGTGACGCAAAAATTTCCCCGTTGTGGGATCAATAAAGTCTTATCTTATCTTACAGCGCCAGAAAGATGGAGGTGCACTGTATACAAATGAAGATGAACTATGTTCAATAAGCCTAAAGGCTAAAGAGACAGCGTCTTGTCTGTGCCGCGTGCAGGAAGATGAATCCTGCACCGCTCGGATTAACACGTCCCTCACGGTGAGCCAGAGCCTGAGAGAGGACAAGTGGCCGCTCCGTGAAATAATCTCATTTAGCTGGCAGGAAACAGAGCTGAAAGTGATTAGAAGGAAGACGTGATGAGCTGTAGTAATCATGTCCATCCTCTTCAGTCTGACACAGCACCGCTGACTGCAAAGCACGCAAACCTGGTCCCACCCATCCCGTCACCTTTCCACTCACAGGGACGGTTTCTGCAGTCTCTCACCATCCTTTAGCAGCCAGAGCTCGCTTTGTCTGCAGGAGACGAGGATCACACACCAGCAGTGCTTCAGTCATCTCTCCCTCCTTCATTACAAAAATCTGTGATGAGCTCAGAGTTTCCACAAATTTGAGGCACGTGTGTTGTCTCACAGGAGACTGGTTTGGTGGTGCTGGAGCTCAATCAGCTGCTCTTTTCTAAAAGCTGACCTACGTTCAGACCACTGTTAAGGCAACTGTCTGACCAATCATATGGCTGCTGTGCTAACACATGGATCTCAAACAAGGATTTTATCTGGATGATGACTCAGCAGCTTTGAAAGAAAGCAACAAAAAGCTTCTTTTGTGATGAGATGTTAAAGAGCTTCATGAAACTTAAAGAAGTTCAAGTTCCTTAGTTTGCCACACAAGCTGGCTAACATTAGCTGATGACTCCATGCCCCGCCCTCTTGTCCATATAAGGTCACTTCTGGAGACAAAAACCAACATGGCAGCATCAAAGTGCTGTTACCGAAGCTTGAGAGCTTGGGTTCTGCATCTGAGCCAGCTCATCCTTTCATCATCATCTTCTTCTTTGTCGTCATGGTGATTCCACGTCTTAAATGGGACATTTAAATGGGACTCAAGCAGTTTTTATTCTGTCTTTGACGAGTGCCGGGCCTCAGCAGGAGGTCCTCTGTTCCACAGTGTCTGAGCACTGATGTTTGCCTTCTTCACAGAGAAAGAAGAATATGAAAGCAAACTGTGAGCTCTGACAGCAGCAGCGGTTCATCGGCGTGTGGGCGTTTTCCTCCCGCTCACCTTCACTAACAAAGAGAAAATGAGAGGAAAAACCTGCTGGGGGGAAAATTGTTTCCTTTACATCAGACTGTTAGTGCACACAGTCCAGCTGCGATAGAAAGAATCAGCCTCAATGCGAGTCCAGTTCTTTCTCTCACATCTAAACACAGCTCAGAAGGAGTGAGACCGCTCGGCAGGGCCATTCAAAGAAACCTCCGACAATCCTCAGACGCTTCTTCATGGAGCTGGAAGTGACTGAGGGGACGACTCTGGATTTAATGCATACAGAGGAGAGATGATTGTGTGGGCGGCAGATGTGCAGGAGATATTTGGTATTCTGAGAGCAGAGCTTCTTTGTCCGACCCCGGCTCTCTATGGGTGGGTGGGTGTGGATGGGGGTCGGGTGTACAGCGTAAGGGAACAGAGGAGTGGAAATGAGACGGCTCGTGAAAATCAACCTACAGACTCTGTGACAGCAGAGCGTGATCAGATATCACTGGTTTATACTGAATCTTTATTCTGAACATGTTAGAGCAGCAGAACGACAACAGAGAAAAAACAAGGAAAACACAACAATCATAATTATGAGTAACTTACAGGAAGAAGAATAAGCTTATTTAACCCCGCCCCTCATCGTCTACACTCTCTCTTCCTGTTTGTGCTTCATTACAATTTGTTTAATTATTATTATTTTTATAACCCAGGAACAAATCCAAAAATATACATATTTATAGATGTATATATATATGAACATACTTGTGCACCCACACATATATAAACATCACTGTTGTGAAAACAGTGGTGAGAACAGATCAGAGCTCCGCCTTCTCG
>NC_137939.1:37445244-37667744 GCF_963969265.1 Rhamphochromis sp. 'chilingali'
AACAGAAACGCTGATATGCCACACTCTTTATTTCCTCGTGCAATCTCAGTGACTTCTAATGCTTCATATTAGAAGTGAGGAAAAGCGAAGGCCAACTGTAAGTGAAGGAGACCGTAACATGGAGAAGAAACATTTCTGTGTTCAAAACACTTTAAGAACTTTGTTCAAAAGCCGGACAGAGTTACTTCCAGGTCAGGTTTTGAGAGCAGGTCTTCATGATGTACATGTAGTGTTTCATGTCCACTGTAAATGCCGTTAGCTACCAGACAACTTCATACCAAAGAGGGTCAAATTAAAGTCAGCATCACAGGACATTCAGTAAACGAACAACTTTAAGGATCAAATCAAACCCTGAGCTGCTTCTATTCTGGCTGATGCTAGCTAATTCGTGCTAATGCATAGACATCACTGTCTCACACAGCACAGTGCAGTGTAAGTGCATATCCTTTCAGTCTTTGGGCTGATCGTAGCTGAACTACTTCAGTCAGTCTCATCAGGCAGGAATGTTAACCATGCACAGCTGTGAGTGTGATGGAGCAAAGAGAAGCGAATCCTCGTGCTGAGGCTTGACACTTCTGACGGTTGATGGGAGTCCATAACAAACTGGGTCCAGATCCAGACTGTTCTTCAGTCCATTGGGCGGCTGATGACACTTTCACTTTGCACTGGCTCCAGCTGTCAGTTTTATTTATTTAGCACCAGCAGCAGCCGGCTCGAGGTGTTTTATATCATAAGGTAAAGACTCTGCATTAACACAGAGATAACTAATTAGATTAGATGAAACTTTATTAATCCCTCGGGTGGGTTCCTCCGGGAAATTCAGTTTCCAGCAGCACAGCTGCTCTTTAGGTACTGCTGCTGACCTCAGTGACTCCTCAGCCTCACCTGGCTGTTCAGCTAGCCCCTGAGCACTCACGTTTGATACTGTGGATCATCCAGCTGCTGCTTCCAGCTGTCTTTGATATCCTGACGCGTTAGAAGAACACATCATCAGCTGAGTTCAGGAAGAAGGAGTTTGGTCCTTTCCCTGCAGCTCTGCTCATGCATTATCTCCCGCTGCCTCTTGTTTACACCTCTTCAAGAGGCAGGGAATAAAACATGGGGATGCTTTATTCATTTGTTTTCTTCATGTTGGGAAAATGTATTCATGATCAAAGCAAAGCAGTGACTCCGGGTCAGCCTGCTCACCGATCACCTAAGAGATTCCAAAGCCGACAGCGTGGTCGGAGATTTGGGAAGATGGGTTTAAATACACAGATATATCACAGCTGTGCTGACTCTCCCATAAAACAGTGCCTGAGATTTACAGGCCTGCAGGTCTGCAGAGTTTATACAGCATTTGCCTGTGGAGCAGTACGGTTACAGCTGTAACTACAAATGTCAGTATGTGCTTACGGACCAGCAGCAACCGAACCACAGAATCAGGTGTTTGCTCATTAGCAACAGGCTAGTGCTAACTAACGAACAAGCGCAGTCACTAATGTTCGCTCCACACTCTCGCTGCCTCCCCGGTGGAGGTCTATGGACGGTAGTCATGGGAACGTTACACAGGTGACGAGCCGGGAGCGAGACTAGCCAGAGCGTGTCCTTCCAGGCTGTCTGCGAGGCGCCGGCGGCTGAGGCGGGACAGCAGCACTCAGTGCTTCAGGACCATGAAGGCTCTCCGTGTCCTCCATGAATAACACCTTTAATCACATAAAGGCTTTGCTCTCTGACCTCCTGCTGGGCCTGCTCTGCACTCAAATGAGCTGTGAAGCCATATATTGTCCCCAAGCGTCCGCATCATCATGTTTTTACTGATGATGTCATCCACATTTAACGATCCTGGTTCTGTTGTGAGGATGGCGTAAGTGCGTGAGGTCATCACGAGCATATGGACACAAACAAGAAATCAGCGAGTTCAGTGTCGAGTGCTGCGAGGACATAAAAATAGCGGCAAACGCTCAGCGTGACTCAGAGCTGCTGTCAGCACCGTCTGTACAGACAAAGATCTCTGAAACAAACTGAATCTGTGGGTGACGCTTCCACCACTCAAACTTCACAATGTGATGTCTCTGATTTGCTGAGCAGTCATGTGACAGCAGGATGAGCAGACGCGCCGAGGAGTCGGGGTTTTGGCAGACTATTGGTTAAGAAATCCAGAATCTGAATGTTGAGAGAATCAGTCCAGTTACATCTTTGCATTATTAGGGGCGTGGCCTCCATGACTGGCACGTGGATGGTGACACAGGCGGCTGTAGCTGCTAGCTGTCTGCTAAGTCTCAGCTAGTTGGTGTCCCTGAACTTGACCTCATGTAAACTTCTATGGTTTGTGATTGTGTTTCTTTATTGGCTGAACTGAGTTTTTAATCCAGCCACAAAAGTAAAACTGTAAACATCTGTGACAGAGACGCCACATCGAAGACTAAAAACCGTAATGAACTGAGATCCATCAAAGAGTAAATAAAATGCTTCCTGTAGGAAACTAAGCAGCAACAATATGTCAGACTATTAACAGCATTCTTCATAAATCAGACTCGACAGGAAGGAGATAAAGTGTCGTCAGAGCAGAGTGACGGGTTTAAATGAGGTCATGCTAATTCCTCTCATGCACACTGCCTCTCGTTCATCGTGTGTCTAACTGCAACTGCACAAAACAGCAGAGGCTCAGATGATGGAGGCCAGGACAGAGCGGGTAAAACCCAAACTCAGAATCTCATTTAATCAGAATGTCACAATGATCGTGGTAATAATATCATTTAACATCACAATTCATGTCTGTGAAACATGACGCTGTGTCCCAGAGCACCCAGAGGAGGACGGGCAGCGCCTCCTCTGCAGGAGTCACCAGAGCTTTAAACCGTGACGCGCGACAGGAAGTGACTATAGAGTTAATCCTGTCGCCTGAAGCTGTAGCTCAAGTTAAAAATGTTGGGGATGTTCTGAGGAACAGATCATTACAGTTTTTTACAGATGCTAGGACACATTTCTCAATACTTAGGTCACGTTTGCAAAACTCCTCACACAGTGAGCACAACAGAAGTCTATGTGGGCTAAACTGAGGACCAGTTATCATTGTTTTGGCACAAAATGCATTCAATGACTACATCTCTCAAATTTCATGAATTATCTTCTCACTCAGACACAACAACTGCCAAAAATCTTTGTACGTACAGGACATTTTGCATGTGCTTACATACTGTTTTCAAAACTGTTAAACTTATGGCCAAAACAATAACACAATGCAAAACTTGAAAAGACAGCAAAATGCAACAGCAATATTTTAGTGAAACATATTTTAAATCTAAAAATGCAGTTTAACCAGCCACAGCTGATTCCCATTGTAGATGAACATCTGCACAGGTGTTACTCCTTCAATTTCATTACAAAAGGAGACGACTGCTGAATAGGTTTGCTTTGTGATGTGAACATGGACCCAGCCAGAAATGGAGAAGTGGCTGAAAGAGGAAGAAGAGTGGCTGGGAGGGGGCGAGGAATACGTATGCGTGGTGGAAGAAGAATAAGAGGAAGATCAAGAGCTGTAGTCTCAGATTAGATCAGAGCTACTGTAATTGATCATGTAGTAAATCATGGTCACTCAATGAGAGAGGCTGGTCAGAGAGTGCAGCCAAATCTGCAACGCTCTACAGTGGCATCTATTGTTAGAGTTTTCCGGCAAACCAACAGGTAACTTGTATTCTGCAGGGGCATTTGCACATTTCAGAAGTAAATAAGCTTTTGTGTAATTGTTGTTGCATTCCTGCTTAGGACTCAACGGTTACCTCACACAGGAGGGAGAGGACGGATGTTCACTGATGTGCAGGAAACTGCCATTGTTGATATGGTCATCAGAAACAATGGGATAAAACTCACTGAAATTAGACACAGAGTCTTGGCAGACAACGTTACCTTCGCAAATATTCACAGTGTGAGCATAACAACAATTTCTAGAGTCCTGAAAAAACATCAGGTCAGGATGAAGCAGTTGCACACTGTGCCTTTTGAGAGGAACTCTGAACATGTCAAGCAACTCAGGAACCAGTATGTCCAGGTAAGATCACGATACAGATCTGTTTTTGAACAAAACCAAACACACACAAAGACAATTATACAAATTTACTACTGTAACAGCTCATGTTGCCCTGTGGATTTATGTTAGAGAGTCATGGAGATTGAAGGCAGGCAAACACACCACATTTTCTTCTTTGTGGATGAGGCAGGTTTCAACTTGGCCAAAGCACGGCGACGAGGGAGGAATGTGATTGGGAAGAGAGCCACAGTGAATGTCCCGGGCCAGAGGGGTGCCAACATCACAATGTGCGCAGCAACATCCACTGATGGACTGCTGCTACACAGACCACTGATTGGGCCATACAACACTGAACGGCTCCTTGCGTTCCTGCATGATCTCTATGGCAGGGTTGTGCTAGGTGAGGAAAGGGATGCGGAGAGAAGGAATCAGCCAACATTTATAACTGTATGGGACAATGTGGCATTTCATCACTCCCGTGCAGTCACCAAGTGGTTTGCAGCCTCCCACCTTACTCTCCATTCCTCAACCCCATAGAGGAATTCTTTTCCTCATGGCGGTGGAAGGTTTACGACCATCATCCACATGATCAAATGTCCCTCCTGGATGCAATGAATGCTGGATGCCTGCAGATATCAGCAGAAGATTGCCTGGGATGGATCAGGCATGCCAGGAGATTCTTTCCTAGGTGTGTTGCCCATAGATGACATGATGTGATGTGGATGAGAACCTGTGGCCAAATGGAGGAGACCGAGTAGATTAGCATTACTATTGTATGTGTATCAGTGGATGGTGTGTATACAAATTCTTGTATTTTGGGATTACTTAGTGCAAAAAAATAAAAATACATAAACAAATATTAACGAATTCTGCATGATGTCTGATTCATTCCAGTAACATATATTGAAATTATAAACAGAGATGTGTCCTTGTTTTACACAAGGAAACACTGTGTAATGCTACATGTTGTTAGTGTTTTTTAGGTCATTGTTTTGTGGGTGACAAAGTGTGTTTGTCGGCTGTCAACCTTTGCTAGTGTTCTGGAAGAATGACTTTATTTGAGACCTGAATGAAGTGTTTTGGTAGTTGTAGTGCATTTTGAATGTGAAATGAACTGCTTTGCCAAGCTGACGGTCAGTTAGGAGGATTGTGTGAAGTGTTTTGCAAAAGTGACCTAAGTATTGAGAAATGTGTCCTAGCTGCTGTAAAAAACTGCAAATAATTCTGCTGCATTCAGTATTAAAAATGCTTCAAATGTAACATCGAGCTGTCAGCACGTCGGCGCCGAGCATCGTTTTGATGTTTCTGTCAAAAGTCCAACAGGAAACTGTGGAGAGCAGAGGCGGAGCCAGGACAGGAGGAGAGGCTAAAGGTTAAAGAGAGAGATGATGAAGGACGAAGCAGCATGAAGACAAATAACCCTAACCCGAGGTCGAGGAGATTTAAAAGATGAGCTGAACATAAAGCTCACGGGTCACTGTGTGTGTGTGTGTGTGTGTGCATGCGTGTGCTTATGTGTGTGTGTGTGTGTGTGTGTGTGTGTGTGTGTGTGTGTGTGTGTGTGTGTGCATGCGTGTGCTTATATGTGTGTGTGTGTGTGTGTGTGTGTGTGTGTGTGTGTGTGTGTGTGTGTGTCATCGTGCTCAGAGCTCCTTGGGCCGCTCTGCCGCCGCCGCTCTGCCGCCGCCGCTCTGCCGCCGCCCTGCTGCCGCTGCTTTTTGCAGGTTGAATGAGTTTCAGCTCTGATGAACTGAAGTTGCAGAGACGGCCGAGGCAGTGATTGAAGCCAGACTTTGACAGCTGTGGCTGAGCCGTGTGCTGTGATATTACAGAGAACATGGAGAACAGAGCAATGCTCTCACTGCTGATAATGAAAATTAGTTATCATCTATACCAGCTGCCACACATTCATGACCACGTAAATCCGAGTAATTTGTGTGCTGTGTTCGTCTCCGAGGACAGTGATCCAGATATGTTTCATTATAGCAGCGTCATGAATGTCTACAATGAGCAGAACTGTTCCTGCAGCCGGCTGTAAGTAGGCCAGTCTCTGCAGGTGAGCACAAAGGTTAATGTCAGGACACGGGTGGAGCGTGACGCGGTGGTTGGGACACTGAGGTGTTCCCCGTCAGCTGAGAGACTGGATCTCTCCATGGTGTCCTGGATCTGCCCCTGAGATGTTTGGATCATGCCTTAAATGTGTCACACAAACAGAAGAATGACGTCTTGGTGCGATCGCCTGCTGGGATTGTACTGCATAGAGCTTACTGTGTGCTGCTGTCTGTGGTCATGTAGATGGTTAGGAAGTCCCATTTTCCAATCCGGGATATTAAAAGCTGCTGATTTCTACACCGGGAGCTGATTTTAATGCTCATATTTTGAGCTTCGGGCTTCTGGTTTCTGCAGCTTTGAAAACCTTTCAATAATTCTAGTAGAAAGCGTCATCATGACTCAGTGATCTTGGATAGGTATGCTCTGACTCGTCTTTGCTGGAGGAAAAACACCCACAGGCTCATTTCTCCCCATCTTTGCTGCTTTTCGCCTCATTTGCAGCTGTAGCTGTTTGCATGCAGGCTGGTAAAATCATTTCCATGAGAGGATGAAAGTGTCCTGCAGTGTTAGGCAGCTTTCAGCAGCCTTCCCCTTCTTTCATACAAAGAACAGTCTGAGAGCACTGGGCAGGATTGGAGCGTTTTGTTTGGACTTCTGAGGATGCCTCAGGTCTTTTCACGCCTGCAGTGAAGACGAGCAGCTTTACAGAGACCCTGTCGCACCGTCCGTTACTCCGACAGGTGAACATAACAATCACAGCTCCTGCAGATTTGTAAAGCAAATTATTAATAGACTGTTTACTAGCAAGGCTAATGTGATATAGCTCCACATTATGTAACTGGAGCTCTTCTTATCTAAAAGCAATAAAAACATCAAAACAAATCTCGTCCATCTGCTGAAGAACAAACATCTTTCCCTTTGTTAACAAGAAGCTGGAACAGCAGAGATTTAATGATTTCACTCAGATAGAAATCCAAAACAAACACAAGTGAAGTTGAGTCAGCTTTGTTTGCATAGCACATTTAAAAGACATCAAATGTCGGCCAAAGTGCTGACACAAGGCGTACCCCGCCTCTTGCCCTGTTGCAGCTGGATAGACTCCACCCCACTCCTCAAATGGATAAGCAGAGGAAAATGGCAGGATGGCTGGATGGAGTTTGACCATCTCTGTGTGCTGGAGAAGCTGATGTTACTGACATGCTGCAGTTTTACAGTATTTGCCCAGGAGTCCAGATGTGGCTCAGCTGCAATAATGGCTGCTTCGCCTTATCCATTTTTAGTGTTTCTGTGCCATCCAGGATTTAATAGGAGAGACAGCATCCATCCCACTTTGGATGGAGCAGCTCTCATTTCTAGAAATATGGACAAATTTATTAAACCCCCCAAAATATGACTATCCAGAGTTGGGACCAGGAAGCAGAGTTGCAGTCTTACACGCCTCTCTGCAGCTTCTCTCCTCCTGCTACCCCCCCCCCCCCCAAAAAAAACCCCATCTCCATAGAGACTGTGTCAGCTCCCACACAGACAAAAAACAAACTAAAAACCAGCAACAAACAACTTAAACATAAACAATTACAAAGAAAGAACAATACAGTATCCATATCTGAACCAAAGAGTAAAACAGTGAAATCTGGATTATTAAATATTAGGTCTCTCTCCTCCAAGTCTCTGTTAGTACATGACTTAATAATTGATCAACAAATCGATTTACTCTGCCTTACAGAAACCTGGTTGCAGCAGGATGATTATGTTAGTTTAAATGAATCAACACCCCCGAGTCATTCTAACTACCAGAAACCTCGAAGCACAGGCTGAGGGGGAGGTGTGGCAGCAATTTTTCACACCAGCCTATTAGTCAACCAAAGACCCAAAGAGCCAACCATCCCTTTAGCGTTAACTAGTAATGACTTCATGAACTTCTTCACAAATAAAATTTTAATCATTAGAGAAAAAAGTTACCAATAATCATCCCACAGATGTAATATTATCTACAGCTACTCTTAGTACCATTGATGTTAAGTTAGACTCTTTTTGTCACAATACGGCTGTGTGCAGGCAAGAGTAGGACCCAAAAGCAAACTCACAGAGTCAAAAGGTAAACTCAAAAAACACAGCTTAATTGCTGGCGTGGAGTGGGACACGAAAAACAATACAAAACTAAACTAAACTAAACTAAACTGGGAAAACTAAAGCACAAGGAGCCACAGGGAAACTATCACACAGCTATGAGGGAGGACGCAACACTGACAAAGAGAAACATGGGGCTTAAATACACTGAGGGATAACGAGGGGGAATGAGCCACAGGAGAAGAGCACAGCTGGGAGTAATTAGGCAGGACGAGACAAGGGAAGCAAAACTAGAAACATTAACATAGGACAGACTGTGAAAGTAAAACAGGAAACACTGATGGAACTCAAGACATGTGAACTTAACAGACTGAGGAGACAGAACATAGGAACCTGAAACATGGAACAGAAAGGCACAGTAGACACAACAAGAACATAACAACACCACAGGGGAAGAGTAAAACAAAGTGCAGGAACACAGGACCTCTTTCAAAATAAAATGGGAAACATAATGAAACGCAAATATGACAACATAAGAAACACAGACATAAAGCACATGAAAGACAAGGGAGACTTAACAGGGGTTGGAAACACAAGGGGAATCTAATAAACAAATGAACTTAGATAACCTAATGAACAAAATAAACTCAAACTTAAAACGCTGGGTCAAAAGACCCAGGATCATGACACTTTTTCTCCAATTAATCTTTCTTAGTTAACTTCAATAATTACTTCCTCCAAACTATCAACGTGTCTTTTAGACCCCATTCCTACAAAACTGCTCAAAGAAGTCCTGCCATTAATTAATGCTTCGATCTTAAATATGATCAACCTATCTCTAATAATCAGCTATGTACCACAGGCCTTCAAGCTAGCTGTAGTTAAACCTTTACTCAAAAAGCATCTCTAGACCCAGCAGTCTTAGCTAATTATAGGCCAATCTCCAACCTTCCTTTATATCAAACATCCTTGAAAGAGTAGTTGTCAAACAGCTAACAGATCATCTGCAGTGGCTTATTTGAAGAGTTTCAGTCAGGTTTCAGAGCTCATCACAGCACAGAAACAGCTTTAGTGAAGGTTACAAATGATCTTCTTATGGCCTCTGACAGTGGACTCATCTCTGTGCTTGTCCTGCTAGACCTCAGTGCAGCGTTCGATACTGTCGACCATAATATCCTATTAGAGCGATTAGAACATGCTGTAGGTATTACAGGTACTGCGCTGCAGTGGTTTGTATCATATCTATCTAATAGACTCCAGTTTGTGCATGTAAATGGAGAGTCCTCTTCACACACTGAGGTTAATTATGGAGTTCCACAGGGTTCAGTGCTAGGACCAATTCTGTTTACATTATACATGCTTCCCTTAGGCAGCATCATTAGAAGACATAGCATACATTTACACTGCTATGCAGATGACACCCAGCTCTATCTGTCCATGAAGCCAGATAACACACACCAATGAGTTAAACTGCAGGAATGTCTTAAAGACATAAAGACCTGGGTGGCCGCTAACTTTCTGCTTCTTAATTCAGATCAAACTGAGGTTATTGTACTCGACCCTGAAAATCTTAGAAATATGGTATCTAACCAGATTCTTACTCTGGATGGCATTACCTTGGCCTCCAGTAACACTGTGAGGAACCTTGGAGTCATTTTTGACCAGGACATGTCCTTCAATGCACATATTAAACAAATATGTAAGACTGCTTTCTTCCATTTGTGCAACATCTCTAAAATTAGAAACATCCTGTCTCAGAGTGACGCTGAAAAACTAGTTCATGCATTTATTCACACACACACACACACACACACACACACACACACACACACACACACACACACACACACACACACACACGTTATCGGGGCCTGGAGCCTGGGGCTCGTTCGGGCCACGTCGGAGGTGGGGTGCCCCCGGCCTCTCGGCCTGGGGCTCGGTCACTCAGGCACAGCTGGCTGCCGGCGGAGCTCACGGGCGCGTCACTGCAACTCCCCCTGGCTTCTGCTCCGCGGCTGCTGAGTGAGCCCTCATCTGGGACTCTCCTCAGCTCTTTCTGGGACAGTGGCGCGGCTGCCCCTCTGTTGGTCTTCCTTGGTCTCTTGTGTTCTGGGGGCCTCTGGATGTCTGGAGTTTTGATCTCCTCCATACCTGCTTCATGCCCTGGTGGACGGGGCTGTGGCCCCCCCACACCCTCTAGCAGATCGTTACATGGAGAAACCTTTGGAATGCAAGCATGCTGATCCACACAGGTATGCACACAGGTGTACACACGGGTACTCACAGACGCGGACTACAGCTTTCTTGGCTGCTGCCTCAAAGCACATTGTGCGCTGTCTATCTTGCGTGCTGCACAATATCGTTTATTATTTAGTACCTACTGATATCTACTGCTAGCTAGTTTATTGTGATGGTGCCGTTTTTTTTTATTATGTTGCTCTTTGTTGTTTGCTTTCTCTTCTGTTTTTTTTCTCCATATAGGTGATCCAGGTGTTTTGTTTGTTTTTTTTTCTTTCTTCCCCCCCTTCTCACCGTCTCTTCTCCCCTTTGGTTTTCTTTCTCTCCCTCTCTTTCTTTCATTCTTTCTCCCTGTCCTATCCCCCAGTCATGTCTGTCCCGTTTGTAGCAACTGAAAATAAAATAAATTCATAATTATAATAAAGGTCAATCAAATGGACCAATATGGCAAGGCCATGATGATCCACTTGGTAAAATAAATCCGATTGGCATCTTTCTTGGCCTTAAGACAACAATTCTGATGGCTAAAGATCCAAACGGGACAAAAAGAAAAAAGAAAAAAAAAAAGATTAGGCTTCAAACTTTCCTTTTTGCTAAAGCATATAGTTAGGGCTGGACCAGGTGACCCTAAATCCTCCCTTAGTTATGCTGCAATAGATGTAGGCTACCGGGATTTCCCATGATGCATTGGGTGTTTCTTCTTCACTCACTATGTGTTAACAGACCTCTCTGCACTGAATCATATCTGTTATTAACCTCTGTCTCTCTTCCACAGCATGTCTTTATCCTGTCTCCCTTCTCTCACCCCAACCAATCACAGCAGATGGCCCCGCCCCTCCCTGAGCCTGGTTCTGAGCCTGTTAAAAAGGAGTTTTTCCTTCCCACTGTCACCAAAGTGCTTGTTCATAGGGGGTCATATGATTGTTGGGTTTTTCTCTGTATCTATGAAGCGCCTTGACGCGAATGTTATTGTGATTTGGCGCTATATAAATAAAATTGAATTGAATTGAATTGAAACATCCATAAGAGTCAGAGAGCAAATGTTGGGATGACTTGTGCGATGGCAGAGATTAATCTTAGTGAGTCTGTGCCCTGAAGCTGCTGCTCGGAAACATAAAACACATCAGCGCTCACTTTCTCAATGACAACGACGCCAAACACACTCAGACAAAAGTCTGCCAACAGGCCAGCGTTCAAGCGCTAATGGAGCTCTTTGTTCTGAAATTGAAAAGTAAAAAAGAGAACGCTAAATCAACAAAGGTTTAAATATCCAGTCCAGTGTTGGCTCTTTTCCTCTGAGATAAACACCCATGATTACAGCTGATCTGTAATATATGAACAAAAATCATGCCAAGAAGAGAAAAACTGTTTTAGACCCTCACACAGCGATGGGAGCATTTTTAAACCATGCTCACATGTGACACATTTTACTGCCTCAGCCACTCGCGCTGACGGCTGTTCTGCACGCAGTCACAAACAGAGACAGCACGGAAGCAGCCGCGATACTCAAAACCTCCTTTAAAGTGGCGTCCCGTGGTTTTAAAGCTTCACAAGTGACGCAGAAACATTTGGCAAATCTCGACCCTGAAGCAGCACATCTGCAGAAAACACACTCAGGTCACCTGACGGGGGCGCTCAGCTGGATCCAGATGACTAAACAGGCGTTCATCATGAACATATTAAGTTAGTGCATTCACTGCAGTGTTGTCCTTGTTATTGTGGTCGTGCAGTGAGGCGCAGTGTTTCTCATGACCAGCAGGAGGCGACGCTGCAGGATGAAGCAGGTTTGGGGAAGTCAGTGAGACAGGTGTGTCAGTCCCAGCTCATCCTTTATTCACATGCAGAGGTGGTGTTGTGGAGACGCAGCCAAAGCCAAACCTCCATCTGCTCCTGAAGGCAAAGCTCCTGATGGACGTCCTGACTGACGTGGTCACGTCTGCCGCCCGGTGTCAGGTCGATGGCGGTGCTACATGACTTCGGCATTGGTAACAGATGGATAACTGATTTCAGCTCGCCAATCATTTTAGAGCATGTTTTGCTTGAAGCGGTTTCTGTTCAGCAGGCTCGTGTATCACAGAGGACGCGGTTTGATTTCCCAGCAGTTAAACATCACGACTGTGCAGAGGCACGTGCGTTAAAGACAAATAGCCTTCGGCCTGTCATCGTTCACTCGTGGGAGCATTTAAAGGCTCGCACACACAGCTGCATTCATTTTGCAGAGGCATTAAATCCATTACTGAGAGAAATCACACTTACACAGGCTGTGCAGCCACATTTTAATATTTAATAATAATGGAAATTCAAAGCACACGGCCTCTCGGGCTGCTGTGACACGTTCAGCATGTAGTAGGAAAGAGTTCAGGATCACAATGAGGATGAGAATGCTGCAAACACTGCTTGTCACGAGCCACTTGGAGAAGGTCAGAGATGTTTCCTCAGCTGCTGTTTGAGGGGATTCACAGGAACGCTGCGGACCGTCTGCACAGACAGCACATTCAGTTAAACCATTAACGGGCTGTATTAGCGAAGCGACGGATAAAGTTTTACCTGAAGAAAAAAGCTCACCTTTGACCTTAAGATGCAGATGGACAGCTGAGTCTTGTCCTGTGGAGGTGGCTCTTCTGTGTTGTGCCATGCGCTTGTGAAGTGGCTGATTGGTCTCTCCAATGTAGAGGTCTGAGCATTCCTCGCTGCACTGTACAGCATACACCACATTGTTAAGTCTGTGTTTTGGCGTTTTGTCTTTCGGGTGAACCAGTTTCTGTCTGAGCGTGTTGCTGGGTCTGAAATGCACCGGGATGTCATGCTTGGAGAAAACTCTCCTGAGTTTCTCTGATACACCGGCTACATAGGGGATGACAATGTTGTTGCGTCTGTCCTTCTTATCCTCCCTCGCTGGTGTCTGGTCTTCTTTTCTGTGCCTCTTTGCTGACTTTATGAACGCCCATTTAGGATAGCCGCAGGTTTTGAGTGCTTCCTTTACATGTGTGTGTTCCTTCTTTTTCCCTTCAGGCTTAGAGGGAACATGTTCTGCCCGGTGGTGTAGGGTCCTGATTACTCCAAGTTTGTGTTCCAGAGGGTGATGGGAGTCAAAGAGGAGGTACTGGTCCGTGTGTGTGGGCTTCCGGTAAACTTCGATGTTGAGGTTGCCGTTCTCTTCAATGTGCACAGCGCAGTCCAGGAAAGGCAAACAGTTGTCCTTTGTGTCTTCCCTGGTGAACTTTCTGTTTTTATCCACAGCGTTAATGTGCGCAGTGAAGGATTCCACTTCTTGTGTCTTGATTTTGACCCAGGTGTCGTCCACATATCTGTACCAGTGGCTGGGTACTCTTCCTTTGAAAGAGCCAAGAGCCTTCCTTTCCACTTCCTCCATGTAAAGGTTGGCTACAATAGGTGACACGGGGGAGCCCATGGCACAGCCATGTTTTTGTCTGTAAAAGCCTTCATTGTATTTGAAATATGTAGTGGTGAGGCAGAGGTCTAACAGTGTGCAGGTCTGATCGGGTGTGAAGTTGGTCCTGTCCTCCAAGGAGCTGTCTTCTTGTAGTCGTTTTCTGACAGTCTCCACGGCCTCCGTGGTGGGTATGCAAGTGAAGAGAGAGACTACATCAAACGACACCATGGTTTCATCTGGATCCAGGGTAAGTTTCTGGACCTTGTCGGTGAAGTCGGTGGAGTTCTTGATGTGGTGTGGGGTGTTCCCCACGAGAGGAGCAAGGATGGTAGCAAGGTGTTTCGAGATGTAAGTGGCTGAGTTTATGCTTCTAACAATGGGTCTGAGTGGGATCTCCTGGGTAAAGGCGGTGATATGTAGGGCGGTCAATGATTTTAGATGCTGTCCTCTGTCAGTGTTCCCTCACTCACTGTGTTTCTCGGCTATCCCTGTTTTGCTGCAGTCAGTCATTAATGATGGAGTTTAGTGAAACCTAGCATGCCTCCACATGTTTGCATCTCCAGCAGACTGTATTTTACTCGAGTCTTTTCAAACAGTTGTGTTCTTTATCCTCAGGATGCTCATCTGTGGATGCTGCTTCTGTTGGACTCCTTCATTCAAGCATGCTGCACACTGTCGACCATAATATCCTATTAGACCGATTAGAACATGCTGTAGGTATTACAGGTACTGCGCTGCAGTGGTTTGTATCATATCTATCTAATAGACTCCAGTTTGTGCATGTAAATGGAGAGTCCTCTTCACACACTGAGGTTAATTATGGAGTTCCACAGGGTTCAGTGCTAGGACCAATTCTGTTTACATTATACATGCTTCCCTTAGGCAGCATCATTAGAAGACATAGCATACATTTACACTGCTATGCAGATGACACCCAGCTCTATCTGTTCTATACTCTGGGGCTGGAAACGCCAAACCATGCATATTTCTAAAGTCTCCATTATTAGGGGCGTGGCCTCTTTGACTGTGAACTCAGAGGTCAGCTGAGCAAGATGCTGATTTCTTTCCTGGACTTCTATCAAGTCAGACCTCAGAGAAGTCGCCCCCTGCTGGACATTAGAAAGCAGTCAGGTCTGAGTTGTTTCACGACTGGGAGTTACATTTTTCTTTATAATAAGTTAATAATAAAGAAATAAACTCGATGTTCCTGCTTTTGTGACTCTCTTCTTGTCCTTTAAGACTCCTGTGACTCTCGATGAGAGCCGCAGCTGCTTCCATCGAGTTATTTTGAGGTGATTCCCCGTCCTGCAGCTGCGCTCCAACACTTGCTGGTCAGGGTGAATTCACTGGTATAACACCAGGTATCAGGTTTCATTCATCAGGTAAGAGCTGCTATGTAAGGAGACAGCAGGAGCTGTGTGTGTGTGTGTGTGTGTGTGTGTGTGTGTGTGTGTGTGTGAGTGTGTGTGTGTGTGTGTGTGTGTGTGTGTGTGTGTGTGTGTGTGTGTGTGTGTGTGTGAGGTAAATGTCACTGGTGTTGTGTGCTTACCTGTCAGTAAAAAGCGAAGAGGATTTTTTGAAAAGGCCATCTTTTAAAGGTCAGAGGTACAGTCACAACTTCAGCACCTCGACACACAAACTGAGATCAGTGAACACAACGCTGGGATTTATCCCAGAGTGGACACGCCGCACTGTACCGATAGTCATCCATACAACAGTCCATTGTTACTGTTACTGAAGGAAAATTAAACTTACTTTAACATCTCTTACAGACATAAAGGCAAAATTCACTGTGTTGTGTTTGTGCTGCACAGTTTTCCAGGTTGGTTGTACTGTTGTACCAGATATGACTGCAATGACAATAAAGACGTATCTAATATTAACTTCAAATTGAAAAACAGGTGGACGAAAAGTGGATAACAGAAGAAATCCTGCTCGGTCTGTGAGGGCTTCAAAGATGGACCCTCTGTCATGGTCTGGTTGGGCACCTGCAGGTCTCAGACAGCGGCTCCTCCTCCTTTAGGCGGAGTCCGGTTGCCCCTCCCTGGCTGACCACCTGTGAGCAATCGTGCCAGCGGTATATCAGACCTGCGCTCTCAACCATTCATCGCCTGAGTATCTGCTATCCCCATGTTAGTTCAGTGGAGCATCATAAACCTTGTCCTGACGCCGTGTGATGACTCACCTGTTTTTTTTTGTCCTCAGAGATAGCACCCGGAGTGGAGATCTCGTTCCCCTCGCTCCCGTCCTCCTGGACCTGGGCCGCCTGCTGCTTACACAACGTGGCCTGCCGGCCCACCGCTCACCTGCCTGCCTCCCCACGCCTCGACCGCTTCCGGGCTTTCCGCTCCACCTGTCCCCTCCATCTGAAACCAAGTAAGGCAATTCAATTCAACTGTGGAGGATCGTTGGTTGTCTGCTGGATCCCTCTGATCGTGATCTCCTCTTATTCCAGTGCCCCCGGTCCCTACCTAGTCCTGTTTCTACCTCCCCGCTGCCCCCGCTGTTCAGCCGTCTCCTAGAGGTGTCTAGGTCGCCCTCATTATTCACCGACGAATCCTACGCGCCACTAGTGTGGTGGCGTCGCTTTGTTTTTTACCTTTGTTTACCTGTGGGCGGAAATAAATCATTTGTTCTCTGTCATCTCGCTTCCGGGTTGGTTTCTGCACCTGTGTCCATCCCTGTTCCCTCGTGCCGCTGGGCCGTGACACCCTCTGCTGAAGTGTACAGTAGATGACCACACAGCAACAACACAGAAACCCAACATAGAAGCAGACAGAGTGAAGAATCATCTTTTCCCTCAATTATTCCACTTTTTCACCTTAAATTAACGATAATGTGAAAAAAGCTGCACTTATCCTTTTAAATGTGCATAACTGTGTCATGAACCGAAGTTCAGCGCACAAGCTGGACCCAGAAGCAGAGCCAACACACACATGAGTATGAGAAAACAAACTTTATTTTACCGGAAGGTGTCCCGGGAAGGTAGAAGGAAAACACGCGTGAAACTAGAGAAACCAAGGGACCGAAAACGGGACTGTGGGAGGCTGCAACAGAAAAAGGAAAAGGATTATTGGGGCGCGGGGAAATAGCAGCATACGTGGGGGAAGAGTATGAGTCTTACGGTGACAGCGGGGCCGTGGGAGCCGGAGGGAGGGGTGAGGGTCCGCGGGGGAGCTCCAGGAAAGTCGAGGTGGCGAGTACTGAAGGCGATCCAAATTCCAGACGGGCAGGTGAACAGGCAGGTGGCTCAAAAAAACACGCCGAGTTGTTATCTGAGTGCACAGGACAGAATTAGCGCAAGTTCAGACAGATGAGTTTTCACAATCGCTTTCCCGCAGGTGTACGTTACCGCTGTGAGACGACTACGGACTGGCGTGGAGCAGCAGGCTGGGCTGGATCAAATAGTCCGCCTGATGATCGCCTGGGATGGGGTGCAGGTGTGGAGTTAACAGCCACGCCCGTGGACGTGGGCATCCCATCAGCTCCTCGGACGCCGGGACCATGACAAACTGAATTCCTCCTTATCTGAATAAGCCTGCTCCACGTCAGCGCAGGTCTCTCCCTGGGAATGTTTGGAGGATTATACTCCATGACCATGCTCCATATTTATATGCACTGTTTACAGGTTGTTGTAGTTTAATACACTCGTGTGTAAATGCTCAGTAGTAGAAGCATTTATAAGGCAGCCCAGGTTTATTAGCCATCCCTCATTCAGGGGCCGTTGGCCTCTAACGGTCAGTTTTACTACAAACATTAAAAGCCAGAGAGTTTCTCCTCTTAACTGTCACTGATTATAACACGATGGATGATTTAAGCCCTGTTCTGTTCATGCCTCATATTAAACACAGGAGTTATAAAGTCTTTAGTCATGTTCCCCAGCGCTGTTCTCGAGTCCCTGTGAGGATAAGTGCCTCCTGAGAGAAGGCAGGATTCACCTTTGACCTTTGAAGAAGCACATATTTGTCACACAGACGCTTACAGCTGCCGAGTGTCTGATCGGGGACAAACCAGGACCCTGCATCAGTGGTCACATGACGCTGGTTATCAGCTCACTCACATGTGGATGCTGCCAGCGTCTGACCAGTTACAAGCACGGATCGTGTACTCACAGCGGAGTGGCTCTGCTCTGTCACTGATGTGATCAGCTTTTATTCTGAAGCTGCTCTCAGGGTCAGCTGTACCTGCAGGTAGATCTGACTTCAGTCAGTCGAGCTGATTTTCTCGCCTCTTTGAAACCAGAAACAGGAAAATCAAACCAGCAGACCGTCAGCAGGTTCCAGTTTCTGCTCTTTACACATGAATATCCAAACCATCACCAAGGAAACACAGAGGAAAAGGACAAAACAGAAACACAATAGAATAAAACCATCTTGGATTTATTTATCTGATAATTAACATCGTCGTGAGCGTGCGCCCGTCTATCAGCCTGATAACGACGTCCATAAAGTCGACGCAGCTCGGAGTCACGCTGCAGAGCGCTGAAACTACAAACTGAAGCTGGTGTGTGAGTCTGAGTAATCAGTCTGACATCATTGCTCTAGTCCAATCACCTTCCTGCTCGCCTTCTTTTGAGCCAATCAGCCTCCACTCTGTGTGATTTAGAGTGTTGCTCTCCCTCCTTCTCCTATCTCCACCTCCATGGTCAAAGCTCCATCCAAGCCTCGGGCTTCATCTTCACCACCCTCGCCATCATCATAAAAGCAATAACAGTCATTTAAAAAAATATTTAAAAACCTTTGAAAAAATGATCTTGTGAACTTGGACAACTGAATAAAATAGAAATCCATCTGTTTGTTCGGTGAAGCCTTTATCACAGCCTGTCGTGGTGAGACGTGGAGCTCGCAGCCGTCGCAGTGCGGCGTGTCAGTGCATTTCACTGTGTTTGTGTGCTGAAGGCTTCATGATCAGCCGCACTGATTTAGTTATTCATATTTAACACAGACTCTATCGTGAATGATTCAGAGCTCGCTCTCCCTGATCAGCAGAGATATCGAACACAGTTTATTAGAAAACAAGCTCCGCCCACAAACGCTCAGAGCCACGGGCGACCGTGGCTCAGGGGATTGGGATGCTCATCTGTAACCGGAAGGTTACCGGTTCGATCCCCCAGCTCTCTCTGTCCTGGTCGTTGTGTCCTTGGGCAAGACACTTCACCTACCGCCTACTGGTGTTGGCCAGACGGGCCGATGGCGCGATATGGCAGCCTCGCTTCTGTCAGTCGGCCCCGGGGCAGCTGTGGCTACACCCGTAGCTGCCTCCACCAGTGTGTGAATCAATAGTGGAATTGTAAAGCGCTTTGGGTGCCTTGAAAAGCGCTATATAAATCCAATCCATCATTATTATCTCCGTGCATGTGGATCCATATCTGCAGGAAATCTGCTGATTTCAGCAGAGAGGAAGTCAGAGTAGGATAAAGTGATTTTTCATGTTTATTATGTGAAACATGGAGCTGCACAGGATCTGAACCATGACCTGCAGTTTAACAGTTCATTGATTCACTGATGTGCAAAACTCTTCGATGCTGCAGCACCAGAGGCCGTCGCAGGGGGCTGGTGCCACCCCTGCCCCCCTCCTGGACACACTCGAGTTAACACATGGCCAGAGGAGACACTGACACTCAGACCACGGAAGGAACCAAGGAGGGAAATGAAAAAGGACTCTGTTTTTCACTCTTCTTCCTCTCCCTCGGCTCGTCGGGCCGTCACAGAGCTGCAAGATCACAAACTCCGTGTCACTTCCTCTGATCTTCCCTTTCCCATCAAGTTTTATGTCTTTACTGGATCCATCTTCATCCTTTCAGCAGCTTTTTTCTTCCACTCCAGCGCTGAAAAAAAGCTCAAATTCTTCTTTGTCACAAACACTCATTTATTCCCCTCTGAGTCCAGAAAACAAACATCAAAGTAAAAACAATCTGTGGCTTTTCTTATGTCACTTCCTGTTTGTATGCTTACAGCAGCGTGCGTGCTCAGATCACCGAGGAACCCGGGGAGCCTGTCAGACAGACAAAGAGAAGTCAGAGGAAATCAGAGGAACAGGTCTGATGGAGAGATGGATCCACATCATGCTCGGTGTGTGGGAGGAGGTCAGGAGGAGGTCCAGCAGTCTGCAGCCATCTGTGAGGACGCTACAGGTCAGTCACTGCTGTTGGAGAGCTTTGATCAACTGATGAGTCCGATCCACCGTGCAGCAACATCTGGAAACATCAGCTTCATGTTTCAGCTTGACAATGATCCAAACACAGTGAAGGCACAGCTGGATAGAAACACACGGGGAAACAGAGCCAGACCTCAGCATGACTGAAGCAGCGTGGGATCATCCTGACAGGGAAACATCCAGAAGAGCTTTGAATGTCCTTCAAGGAGCCTCAGCAGGCTGTTAGTGAAGGCGAGTGCACAGCAGTCAGACTATAATGAAGAGATATTTTTGTTTCCAGGTGAAAACTACTGACTGAGACGTCAGTCACACGTGAAGCTCCTGCTGGGCTTTAACGCCACTGCTGATGCCTGCTGGAGGTACAGATTAGAAACTGGAGCCGTCGACGGAGGGCGTCCTGTCCCAAACGCTTAACAGACCAATCAGCACGTGTTAGCAGGACGCCAGTGATTTATGGGTGTGGTGTCAGCAGTGACGTGGGCCTTGTATCAGACCGTTGGGGTGAAGAAAGTGCTGAGCCAGAGTCAAAGTTTCTGTTTTCCTGTCCAGCCACAGTCAACGGACACCAGAACGAGGGGCCGCTAACGAGGATTGGGCATGTGGAAGTTTGTGAGACACGCCGACCCCGGGCGGACGCCCACAACCCACCGAAGACAGTGTAGTCTACATCTGCTGTGGCCAACAGCTCAGGATCCTCCAGGAGGAACGAGCTGTGGAGCAGGACAGCGACCAGCTTAGCCTCCTGCTGCCGTGAAACGAAGAAAGTGGAAGATGAACGAAACGAGGCAGAATATTTGGCCTTCAGAGAGAAAAGCTGAAACTTCCGTTTGGTTTTAAGGCCAGTCCTGCAGCATCTCATCCAGGCGTGGCCCTCACATACAGACTGAGCTTATTGCTGTCAGTGTTCATGCTCCGACTGAGAAAGCCATGAAAGCAAAGCTGATATGTGAGATGTTCGCACCATTTAATCTGTTGGTGACTCATGAAGATCATCGTGGCTGAAATCATGTTTGTGCTGCAGCAGAGATTTTATGGCTTCCCATCAACATTTTCATGCTCGGTACACAGACCGACGATCATCACTGGAATAATTGCAACAACACAAACAGACATTATTACTGAGCTTCAGAACCTTCATGTGACTCACTAACACAAACATGTTTCTGCCCGCGAGGCCTCTGATTAGTTTCTGTCTGTGATTATTAGCCTCCTCCTGCACAGCTGTTTAACTCATTAGCTCATTAGTGTGTAAACACATACACGCACACGCGCACGCACACACAGTTGGTTTTTGTTGCTATGTACACAGCTGTCCCGTCCTGTCATTTGTTCCTGTCGGCTGCTCGGCGGCGCTGAAGCTCTAGAACTTACTGATAGAAAAAACATCACATGAAAAATCTTTATTTAAACTCTGAAACAAATGATGACGATGACCATAATCGCCACCATCCTGACCCCACAGAGGAGAAAGAGCTTCAGCATCGAGGACCTGTGACATCTCAGCGAGCACACACCTGCGACAGGTGAGACACTCTGATGTCACAAAGCAAAAATGTGGAGGAGACCCAGAAGGTTTGAAAGAAACTAACAGATCAGGAGGGTGAAAGTAAAACTCTGTGATGCCTGGTGATACAACGAGGCTGAGTGTAACCCTCCAAACATTCCCAGGGAGGACTTCCTGTGACCTTAATACGCAGCCAAGCACAGGTGTGGGTCACACAGGTACGACAGC
This sequence comes from Rhamphochromis sp. 'chilingali', assembly GCF_963969265.1. Taxonomy (NCBI): domain Eukaryota; kingdom Metazoa; phylum Chordata; class Actinopteri; order Cichliformes; family Cichlidae; genus Rhamphochromis; species Rhamphochromis sp. 'chilingali'. The sequence continues at coordinate 37,466,893 of NC_137939.1, forward strand.
GCCTCTCTCTCTCACCTCTCTCAGGGCTGCTTGTAGTGTGATTTTCTGTCCCGATGCTCCCACAGTGATGATCTTCCTCCGACGAGCCTCGCATCGCTCAGTTTGTCATAGAATAGAAAGTCTAGATTTGAAATCCTCTCTCAGCTGATGTATTCGCAGTTTGGAAAAGCGCTGCTCTGCACAGAATATTTCTCACAGGTTGGACAGGAGCTGATCGGTTTACTCAGGAAGGCCTGCACCATGAAGCAGGACTTCCTCTCATCCACGCAACCGTAGGTTTCCACAGGTATGGAGCCACTGCCTACTGACCAATCAGATCTCTGGAAAATAATGGTGTCACCATTCCTGAAGATCCCTCGGAGCTGCGAGTGCCACAGCAGGAGGCCCAGAGGTTTTCAGAGTGTTTGATGATGTTTAATGCAGACACATAATTCTACACCAGTCTTATGGATCAATAAACATGAATATGATGAATGATGATCCTCTAAATTTGTGACACGCCATTTCCTCTCCAGATTACGAGTCATCTGCTTTAGGCTACGTGTTTGAGAATTATACCACGGAGTCAGGTACTTCTGATTAGAGACCTTAGTTTTCACAGGAGCTACAGTATCCAGAGTCGTACGTAGTGAGGAGGAGAAATTATTAACAAGATAATCGACCTTTGTTGGAGCAGCGTTCAGATAGCTGCTCTGCTCTGTGTTGGTACAGGACATTGAAGATGATAACAGTGGGTGGATTATATTCTTAAACTTAGTTACAGCGCTTTCAGAAAGACATCTACTGTGATGAAGTCTACTCTGTAATCAATTATTGTAAATGTTATCAGGAAATGATCAGACAGCAGAGGGTTTTCAGGAAACACTGTTAAATGTTCAGTTTCTATGCCATATGTTAACACAAGATGTAGAGTGTGATTAAAGTGGTGAAGCCAGTTGAGAATCACACCTGCAGTCAGTAAACATCAAACTTCAGTTTGACTTTGATATCAGAGCAGCTGCCAACGCTTTGTGAATACAGCCTAACAATCAGTGTGTTTTTATCTCTGTGCTGTTTGACCAACATGTATCACTGCAGGCAGTGGCTGAGAGCTCACGTGTATGAAAGCACAGCGGTCATGTTAAGCACATTATGATGAGTAAACACTCAGTGAAGGCTAAAAACAGCTGATGGAGAGTTTCAGGGTTTCTTTCTTATCATAAAATGTTCATGCTAAAAATTGTTTTTCATGTTTTTCAGGAGTGATTAAAGGAGACACAGCACAGTGAAACCTCAGCATGTGGAGTCCACAGCTCCAGATAAACATTTCCACAGAGATGAATAAATCACCGCTTAATATTCACAGACATTAAAAAGAACCAGATGCTCCTGCTGACTCCAAACAGGAGTCGCTATCATGGTCTGGCCTGCAGGACGGTGACGCTCCCTCTTCATCTCACTGGCCAAATATGGATCCAAGTACGGTGCAGCTAAACTAACTGCTGGGCTTGGACTGCACTGCATTTACACTGTGTTAGGCCTTCAGACGCTCAGCATGCATGATCAGGAAGGCCTGTACAGACAGCTGCATGCACACGAAGCATCGACGCTGTGACAGTGCACAGAAACAAAGTCGAAAAATCTACAGGGTGGATCATCATTATTAATTAGTTCAACATTATCCGTCCAGAGTCCACAGGTGTGCATTAGGAGGCCGTTCTGACTCAGTGCTGGGGTGAAAAAGTCCCACTGAGCGCGCTCACAGATTACTTGGTACTCTTACGTTTGTTCTAGCCGATGCTGTGAAAAGAACACGAGAGAAGAAAAGAAATGCCAAAGCAGATCAGGATGTGTGGCTAGCAGAGGAAACCCCATGAGCAGGGGGGCGAGGGGAACGCAATCTTCTGTGAAGCCTGTGCCTCGCTGCAGTGGCAGCTCTGTGTAAGTCACTGTCACTGCTTGTAACTCATATCAGAGCAGGCTCATCTGACCCCCCCACCGCCTCACATTCAAATCACTGTCCGTCTTAAACACAGCTGCTGCACGGCAACGCCTCCTGACAATCACCGTTACAGCGTGAGGTCAGCACGCCATGGTGTTACCGTCAGAGTTTTCACTGCAAGTGTCTGCAAACAGGAAGTCTGCACGAGAAAAAAAAAGTTTCTGTATCCACAGACACCTTACTTTGGTGTAACGGAGGAAAAAAGTCCACATGTGTGACTTTAATGGCACCACCTTCGACTACCCTTTGGCTTCTTCTAGGTACACTTGCACACCATTTTTGACTGGGCTGGTAGGTCGTTCCATCCTGGAGAGATAACCACAGACCTTCTGTGGATGTAGGCTTCCTCACATCCTTCTGTCTCTTCATGTAACCCCAGACACACTTGTTGAGACCAGGGCTCTGTGGGGGCCGTACCATCACTTCCTCTTCACGATGAAGATAGTTTTTAATGACTTTGCCTGAGTGCTCGTTGGGCTCGTTGTCCTGCTGCAGAATACATTTGGGGCCCATAAGCAATAATTTATATTTCTGAAAGCTTTCTTTGTTTGCAGCACTTTTCCCTGTATGTCCAAAACAAACTTCTAAAGTCAAACAGCAAAGACATTATTTAAAGTCAGCTCATCTCTCCTTCAAGGTGGTCTCCTGCTGCAGCTCTGGAGCTCTCCCAGCACTGCTGCTGTTCAGTGTGTGAGTGTGGGATAGATCCAGGAAGTCCAGGGACTGATGTCACGCAGTCGCTGAAACACTCCTGGCGTATGAAACCTCAAATTTAGAGTTTTGTGAAGTTTAAATCTAACTTTGTGGACTTATTCATATTAGAGTCTGAGCTTTACTCTAATCTACGCCCCTCAGCGTGCCCTTATATCTTGTGGAGCCTTTGTCTCTGTGTTCTTGCTATGTGCTGTTTTATTTTGTAGTACCTCGCTTTTACTTTGACTTCCTGTGTGTCATTATTAGCTTCTCAGCTGCGGCGTCTCCGCTCTGTGTATATACAGATATACAGACTCTCTGATAACGACTTTGAGCTCCGTAACAAACAACAAGGATTTGTTAGCCTGTCGTGTTGCTGATCAGGACAGGCTGTGATGTCACAGGTTTGTCCTCAGGTGAGTGTTCTTCAGGTTATTTCAACGCCGCTGACTGGCAGCGTTAGCCATCTTTCCCCACACACTCCAAATAACTTCCTGAAGTGTAAGCGAGTTTTTTAAATGATCACAGTGACGGTACCAAAGATTGTAAATGTGTGTTTGAAGGGTGGCCTGATCAAAGAAGCCCCATGGAGACATCGAGTGCTGCAGACGCTATAAAATACACACCAGTCAAACGAAAGGTTCCCGCAGATCAAAGGAGGATCTGATCGGAGCTTTCTTTGTTTGGACATAAACAGAACGAACTCGTTTGTTTTCTCAGTCAAACACTTGCATGTTTTCTCTGATCGTTTTTAATCTGTGTGTTTAAACTCAGCGTCAGTGTGATCATTCTGCAGCTCGACTGGTGACCTGCAGGAGATCAGCGAGCGACGTGCTGATATGCCCGAGGTCGCTTTCATATTAAACACAGAGTACGACTCATGTATTTACATTTAGTTTGGATGGGAGTTTCTTTTCTGTGACCTACAGAAGTCCTAAAAACCACAAAATGAGTCTGAGAAGAGCTCCTCTCCTCGCGCCCGATCACGTGATGCAACCACAGATCAGCCTGAAGTCCTGAACAAGCACTTTGTCCTTTACCAAGTCTGCTTTCATGTAAAGACGGACGTCGCTGAAGGCGTGAAGTAGTGATGTGTGATACCACTGACTTCCTTTCCCATCCAATTCCAAGTAAAATTCAGGGTGATATCGATGATACTGATCCGATGCTCTGTACAAAAACGTACTGTGTTCAAATTATAGCTTCATAATGATTACAGGACATCAGGCAACTTGTTCTTATTCTTTAATTATGAAGAATTATCACATAGAAATAAAAAACCTGAAGTTGTGTGTTAATTGATGCTGTCTGCACACGTATATCTTTTCATTTGACATGAATATACTTGCCTGGACAATTCAACATTAACACTTTCCCTCATTCACAGTAGTGCTGTGCCACACTGCAAAGGCAATCAGGCAGCTAACTGGGGAAAGGGTGGTGTGCTGTGACTCATGAGGTGAAATCTCTGAACACATTTTAATCAACACTATGTCACTGTGATTGTTGCTTTCCACAATAATTAACACAACAAAACACACCTTTCAGCTCGTCATGTGTTTTGAAACGGGGTTTTGGTATGTTTTGGATACTTCCTAAAACAATATATGAAAGTGGCCACTTTCATGAGTGAATCATATCAGCCTTCTAAGTTCACGATATGAAGTAGGCCACATCTTTTATAAGTTTTTTCTATTTCTTTTCCATATGGGTATTGGACTTGAATGATAAAAGCAAAGTATTGATCCGATACCAATACTAGTGTTGGTATCCTTACTATCGACATTTGGATCGATCCGCATGAAGCCTGCCGTCCAGGTGAGAGTGGGCCTGCTGCTCAGCTGGTCTCTGAGGACTTCATGCTGTCAGTTCAGGTCTTATTGATGAAAGCCTCATTTTGAAGCCAATACAGAGCCGATACTTTTAACCTTTTAAAGGCAGATGATGCGGGGGAGAGCAGGGGTCACGACTTATGTGATGAATCATCATCTGTAAATTATTAACACATTTCAATGACCCTGTGATTTACATCAGTGGTCCCCAACCCCCGGGCCTCGGACCGGTACCGGTCCGTGAGTCGTTGAGGCTCAGGTGTGAAATGTCTGGTTTTCAGGGTTTTTATCGGTTTTCAGCGTTATTTTGTTATCGTTTTTATCGATAACTCGGGTTTCCTTGGTCTTTTCACGTGTGTTATGAATAAATCTTCTTTTTTTCGGTACCGGTACTAGTTTTATTTTGTTGTATTTATCCGCGACACCTTAAAGGCCGATCTGTGAAAATATTGCCGGGCATAAACCGGTCCGTGGTGCAAAAAAGGTTGGGGACCGCTGTGTTAGACAATAAAACACACCTTTCATCTTTTATTTTGAAATGTGCCTGTCAAAGGCTCAGCTTCTGTAGTTTCAATGTGCTTCAGGCTATAAATCAAAACACTTCATATGTATATAACACAGTTCGGTGGGGGGCAGAAACAAAATATCGATGCTCCTCTTTGGCAGTTACCAAAAGGCTTTGGGGGCTTTACTGCGGCCCTCTGGACGGGAGTGCAGCTGACACTGAATCATAACATAACCCAGGACAATAGAGTCAGTCTGCACTGCAGAGACGGTGTTTTCCTGTAAGCTAAACCCGACACATCCTCAGGGAGGACGTGACGCTCACTCCAAGGCCTTTACTCCAAGACAATTCCAGAATAAAAGCTGGAAATGAGCTCACTAAATCAGCGTTAAATGTGTACCAGCTGACACTGGCGGCACGAACCAGACCAGCTCCACCTGATGAAATAAGAAGTCTGGGGAGGCTGAGCTCGCGGGAGCTTTGAAGAGCGTGTTCAGGATAATGAGAACAGGCGTTATTTACCTGCTGGGAGTTTCTGCACTGAGAGTCCATCCAAATGTCAAACAGTCTATTATCTGCAGCTCATCACACCTCCTCCTCCTCCTCACAGCTCCTTTCGCACCTCCTTTTCTTCTTCTTTCTCCCGACCCTGTGCAGCAGAAGCTTGTCAGTGTCCCACCCACACGCAGCCTTCCAGAAACCATAACGTAACGATGGGGCAGATATCGATTTGTTGTGTCTGTTTTTATGGATTTTTATTGCAGATTTGAAATGCTCCAAAGTGCCATCCACATAATGGTGCACTTTACCTGCAGTGAGATAATTAGAACAAGATGTCCTTTAAAACCATTCTGACATCATTCTGCTTTCCAGAGGAGCCATATCCCCGCCGCAGCATTTAGCCACCCACACGGGCGTGCAGCTCCTCCGCTGTCCCTGCCATAGGTAACAGGATTATTGAGCACATGCACACCTGTCCTGATTGTGAGCATGACACGTTTTTTGTCCTGTGAACCACATTCAGAGTCAGAAACAGGTCTGAGGGATGCATGTGGATGAGTTTCGGTCCTCAGGTCATCAAGCTGCTTACGTCCACCAGGTGGACAACCGTTATTGGGGGATGTGGTCCAGATTTAGAGCGATGGCAGAAAGACTCGATAACCCAGAGAAGAGCAGAAGCCTCGCAGCTACGAAACTTCAGAACAGAGCGAGATTAGCCTTCCACGCTGACACTCACCTGTGTGTGTTCAGCCTTCAGAAAACTGCCTGAAGGGAATCGCTGCTGCCTCACACAGTCCACAGCCAATCAGAGTGCTGGATCACAGGGCTCGCCTGAATGTTGGGGTTGAGTCCTTCCTCTACTATATAAAGCACCTGAGGTGGGTATTGATGTGATTTGGGCCATTATAAATAAAATGGAAAGAAATCAAATGGAATAGACTCGTCTTTGTTGTTCTGACATTCTGTGAGCGTGAGTAAAAGGTTTGATTGTTGTTATCCTGCCGGCCGGCTTGCATTTCAGCCTGTCACCCTGCTATGAAGCTTCAGCAGAAACAGACCTGGCCCGTCACTGAAGAGAAGCTAAATGGATTATAAACTAATATCCAGTCAGAGACAGAACGTGGGACAGATGACGGACAGCCAAACAAATGAATCTCCTTGTTTTATCTCCTGCACCCTCATTACTGTCTGGGTTTCTATCCAGCAGCACACTGACCTGTCGCTGCCCTGAGTCTTTGTAGTGCCTAATGATGGCGTTACACGCCGTTACAGCAGGTGATTAAAAACGTCATCCATTAAAAACTGAGCAGAAGACAAGGATGAAATTACAGGAGAGAAAGTGATGAAACAAAGACTCCAGAGCCTGCCTGAGGTCCACTTCACCGCTCAGCACAGCAGCATGTTCAGTCATTAACGCTCACAGTCAGAGAGCAGTCCTTTTAACGTCACAGCTTTGGGGAAATTAAAGAGAAAAATACATTTCATGTTGTTTCAAAGCTCATCCATCCTCCCACAGCTCGTACTTATTATTCTGTCTTCAGGAGCTTGAACACGATGATAGAAAAGAAGCATGAAAGCTCTGATTGCACAGTAAGCATTAGCAACAGGAGCAGGTTTTCCCTGTGATCCTGGGAGCTGTGGTGTCCCTGGTTGGGTCTCTTAATCAGCCCCACAGGAGGGGGCAGACAGAGGGCCAATCAGGACAACTTTCGGCTACTTCTGAAACCAGTCTAAACATAATTATCACTAAGTAATTGCTGCTACTTCCAACCTATTTTGCGCATTTCACTAAACCCTTCCGGTGGTTTAAGACCAAACAGTGTTTTCTCACCCTCAGTCGTCTTTTGCTGGTTGTTCAGGTCGTCTGGCTGGATCCCAAGGTCGTGGACCAGAAATGTTCACCGGCCTGGACCCGAATTTCACGTCCCAGGTCTTTCACCTCTACCTGGAGAGGGCTGTCGACAGACTTCAATGCTGGCTTCCCACGACGTCAGGATACAGCAGTCAGACCTTGGATTGGAGTCACAGAGACGTGTCTGTTGTTTCCATCGCTGAGCTCGAAGGACCAATTTAAATGACAGGGGATTTCTGTTTTTACTTCCGGCGCCCCCCGTGTGCGGCAGCCTGTTACAGCAGCTCTGCTCATTCTGAGTTTCTTTCTTTCTTATCTTTTTTCTCGTAATTTTTTTATAACTAACGTATTAGTAATTAGACTCTGCAACCATGTTCTACCGTTTTGTGCTAGTCGTTTTTCTCAGTTTATTTCTACTTTTTTCACCCGTGTCTGGGGACCCAGAGCAGGGATCCTTTGTTTACAGTAAGGATCAGCTGTTAGCGCTGAGTCCTGCAGCGGTACTGCCGGCGGACAGACCCGATATTCCCAGCGAGCTGAGGAGGAAAAGACGGGGGTGTCGTGCTGGGAAGGAGCGCCGTCGCCCGAGAAGGAGACGTTATCGACCATCTCTTCCTTCTGTAATTATTGGAAACGTAAGATCTTTGCCCAATAAGATGGATGAGCTCATGTCGCTAACCTGGTCACAGAGGGAGTACCGGCAATGTAGCATCATGATGCTAACGGAGTCGTGGCTAACACCGCTAACTCCGGACACAAGCGTGACACTACCGGGATTCCAGCTGCTGCGAGCGGACAGGACCAGAGACAGCGGTAAGAGGAAAGGAGGGGGACTGGCAGTTTTTGTGAACGACAGATGGTGTAACCCTGGGCACATCACTGTAAAAGAGCAACTCTGCAGCAGAGACATTGAGCTGTTAGCCGTTAGCATGCGTCCGTACTACCTGCCCCGGGAGTTATCGCATGTTATCGCGATAACAGCGTATGTCCCCCCCCTCGGCCAACGCGGATGCAGCCTGTGACTCTCTCCACTCTGTGGTCAGCAGACTGCAAACACAATCACCGAGAGCCCTTCTCATAATATCAGGGGACTTCAATCATGCCTCACTGGACTCCACACTGCCCACCTTCCCCCAGTATGTGACCTGCCCAACCAGAGTCAATAAAACACTGGACTTACTGTATGCCAATGCAGAAGAGGCATACAGTTCATCACCTCTCCCTCCCCTGGGCAGATCTGATCACAACCTGGTGCACCTTGTCCCTGTGTATGAGCCCTTAGTGCGCAGGGAGCCACCCGCACAGTACAGAGATGGTCAGAGGAGAGCGAGGAGGCTCTTAAGGATTGTTTTGAGTCGACTGTGTGGGAGGTGATTTGTGATGACCACGGTGAGGACATCGACAGCCTTACTACATGCATTACTGACTATATAAACTTCTGTGTGGATAACACCGTACCTACCAGGACTGTACGGTGTTTCTCCAACAACAAACCTTGGATTACCCCAGAAATTAAAACCGTCCTCAAGCAGAAGAGGAGGGCCTTCAAATCCAGAGACAAAGAGGAGTTGAAAAGGGTGCAGAGAGAGCTGAGGGGACTGATAAGGAATGGGAAGGAGAGCTACAGGCAGAAGATGGAGAACCAGCTTCAGCAAAACAACGTTGGTGAAGTCTGGAGAGGCCTCAGAACCATCTCAGGCCACAAACAGCAGAACTCTCTGCCTGGGAGGGATGTGAGGTGGGCAAATGAACTGAATCATTTCTTCAACAGATTTGATTCAGCCATGAGGCAGTCTGCAACATCGGCTGCAGACTCACCCACCCCCACTGCTGCTGTTCCACCTCAGACACTTCACACCTCCTCTATTCACCCTGCTCACTCCCCCCCACCCCCAACAACAGCATCCAATACACACTCAACACAAGGCTCCAGCCTGTCTCTCTCAACCACCCAGGTTAGGAGGGAACTGAGGAGGATTAATGGCAAGAAGGCAGCGGGTCCAGATGGCATCAGCTCGAGGGTCGTCAGGTCCTGCGCGGACCAACTGTGTGGGGTGATGGAGCACCTCTTCAACCTGAGCCTGAGGTTGGGAAGAGTCCCACAGCTCTGGAAAACCTCCTGTGTTGTACCAGTGCCAAAGACTTCACGCCCCAAGGACCTCAACAGCTACAGGCCGGTGGCTCTGACATCCCACCTGATGAAGACCCTGGAGCGGTTGGTCCTGGCTCAGCTTCGGCGCCTAACAAGCTCATCACTGGACCCACTTCAGTTTGCCTACCAGCCTGGCATTGGAGCGGATGATGCCGTCATTCACCTCCTACATCGTTCCCTCGCTCACCTGGAGACCGCTGGAAGCACTGTGAGAATCATGTTCTTTGATTTCTCCAGTGCCTTCAACACCATTCTTCCCTCGGTTCTAAAGGACAAGCTGGAGAACTCTGGAGTGGACCATCACCTCACTACCTGGATCCTGGACTACCTCACCGACCGACCACAGTATGTGAGGACTCAGGGCTGTGTGTCGGACAGGGTCGTCTGCAGTACGGGGGCCCCACAGGGAACGGTTCTGGCTCCGTTCCTCTTCACCATCTACACTGCAGACTTCTCCCACAATTCCACCCAGTGCTTCCTGCAGAAGTTCTCTGATGACTCTGCAATAGTCGGCCTCATCACTGATGGGGACGACAAGGAGTACAGAGGTCTGACCCAAGACTTTGTGGACTGGTGCCAGCTGAACTACCTCCAGATCAACGCCAGTAAAACCAAAGAACTGGTGGTAGACTTCCGCAGGCACAAGCATTCTCCACTGCAACCACTGAACATCCAAGGTATGGACATTGAGGCTGTGGACAGCTACAGGTACCTTGGTGTTCATCTGAACAATAGACTGGACTGGACTCATAACTCAGACGCCCTCTACAGGAAAGGGCAGAGCAGGCTGTACCTGCTGCGGAGACTCAGGTCGTTTGGAGTGGAGGGCCCACTCCTGAAGACCTTCTATGACTCTGTTGTGGCTTCTGCTATCTTTTATGGCGTGGTCTGCTGGGGCGGCAGCATCTCTGCTGGGGACAGGAAGAGACTGAACAGGGTGATCCGAAGGGCCAGCTCTGTTCTAGGATGCCCTCTGGACCCAGTGGAGGTGGTGAGTGACAGGAGAACGGCGGCTAAGCTGTCATCCCTGATGGACAACATCTCCCACCCCATGCAGCAGACTGTGACAGCACTGAGCAGCTCCTTCAGTGGGAGACTGCGGCACCCACGGTGTGGGACGGAGAGATTTCGCAGGTCTTTCCTCCCCACTGCTGTCAGACTCCACAACAAAGACTTTAACTGATCAAGCACACACATCCATACATATGCAATAATACTAAGTGCAATAATCCTTTCTGTCATCGTTGTATTTTTACTCAGTTGTATATAGTATTTGTATTTGTATTCTATTTTTATCTTATTGTATATTTATTTTATTTTATTCTACTGTATATAGTATTTTATTTTATTCTATTCTGTACAGTTGTGTACTGTATTTATTCTTATTGTATTCTAATTTTTGCCTCATAACTCTTGCACTGTCCACTTCCTGCTGTGACAAAACAAATTTCCCACGTGTGGGACTAATAAAGGTTATCTTATCTTATCTTATCTTATCACCCCGTAGTTCTTCAGCTAAGACACCTGAGTTAGAAAATTGTCATTGTCCTGTCACAACCACACCTCCCTGATTGGTTTACATACTCAGGTCTTTAGTGGGATCCTGGAAGAGCTTCTCCTGGGAAACTTTTTTTGGGTCACGCCTGGAGGAGGGACTTATTTATTTATTTATTTATTTAGGACAGTGCATGTTAATGAACATAAATGTAAAAAAAAATTACATGAATGTAAACATGCCAGATTATAGCCAAAGGCTAATTTCCATCTGTTGTCCTTAAACATTAAAAAATAGACATAATAATTCATAAAAATTCATCATTCATTCATAATAAAAACTCCATCACCAAACTTACACATACACACCATTCTGTTCCCAAATAAAACATTAAAACTATACAACTCATACATGATCACACACTTGATTTGTCCATAACCAGTTTTTAACCTTTGCCTTAAACAAACTGAGTGTAGAGCATTCTCTAATGGGTTGAGGAAGACTGTTCCACAGATGGCCTCCTGGACAGAGAGGACGTTCTGCCCAAATGCTGTCCGTCTGTGGGGTATAAACACGTCTCCTCAGATTGTAGCTCGAGTGGTCCTGTCTGAGCTTTCTTTATGCCTAATGAACTGCTTTAGTGGTGGTGGAGCAAGGGAGTGTAAGACTTTATATATTAAACTCACTCTTTTAAGTTTCACTAAGTTATTGAAGTTCAGTAATTTATGTTTTTTTAACACATGACAGTGGTGGTGGGAGGTCGGTTTTTTGTCAAGTAGTTTTAAACTTCTTTTATAAATGTTTTCAATAGTTTTAAGTGTTGTTGGACAAGCAAGTGACCAGGACGTCAAACAATAGTCCATATGAGAGATGATCATTGAGTAAAAATAAGTTTTTGCAACATTCATATTTAAATTATTACGTATATGATTAAAATTTCGATTATTAAATTTAAGTACCTGCGACACTTTATTTATGTGACTCTTGAAGGATAATGTTGGGTCTAGAATGACCCCAAGATATTTAAATTCTGGAGCTAATTCAAGCTCTACTCCATCCAGGAATATGTTTGACTGCTTCAAGTTTCAGGGGCGTTTTGAAAAATACATGCAGACAGTTTTTGAGGTCAACATTAGGCATGAGTCCTCCAGCCAGCTATGCATTAATGCTAAAGCAGCTGTAAGATCTTTTGCCACCTGCTGGACACTATTTGCTTGCGTATATATAACTGCATCATCCGCATACATTTGAGCAAATATATTTGGACAGACTTCAGGTAAGTTATTGATAAAAAGAGAGAACAATAAGGGCCCAAGAACAGATCCTTGAGGAACCCCTGTATCACAGTCTAAATATGGAGATTTAACTCCATCCAACACCACACACTGTTTCCTGTGTGAGAGATATGAGGCAAACCCCTGAAGAGCCTGACTGGAGATATTAAACTGAGTCAATCTGGACAACAATATCTGATGGTTTACAGCAGGGTTGTCAAACTCAAATACACAGTGGGCCAAAATTCAAATCTGGAACAAAGTCGCGGGCTAACATTAATATTTATTTTTAAAAAAATCTTCCTCCAGATATGAGAATGAATCTTTTCTTATGGACTCAAGTTTTGCTGGAAAACTGAATATGGAACAAGCAAAGCTTAATACTAAACAATATATATATTAGCTGTATAATACCAGTAGGCCAGCTCTAATAGTCATTTGGTATGGCTTCGCGGGCCAAATGTAATTAGACTGCGGGCCAAATTTGGCCCGCGGGCCAGAGTTTGACACCTATGGTTTACAGAGTCGAAAGCCTTCTTCAGACTGAACCTGATCTGAACCACAGAGGTGTTTTATGGTTGGACTCCGACGTAGATCAGGGTCATCCAGAACACACACACTGTTCCAGCCTCACAAGTGCACTCGATACCACAGCACCACACGCCAATGAGTGACTTTGATCACGAATCGTGCCATCTGTAGCCTTACCTCCTGTACAGCTGGCTGTAAGGAGATCAGTCTCTGTTTCTGAGCAGAGCTCCTGCTCCTCCACAGGAGGCGATCAGGATCCTTCCTTTGGAGGATTGTTAACCGTGCCCAACCATGGGAGGAGACCCTACTTGTGGCCTGGGAGTGGCTCAGGACACCCCAGGAAAAACTGGAACACTACGCCACCACGACTGACTGCAGACCTGTGAAAGAGGATGGATGGACCTGTGAGTACACCCTCGAGACAATGCTGACATTAAACAAGAGCTCTGATCATAAAGGTCTCTCCAGCACTCTCATTAAAGGTCCCAGCAGCTTTTCTTCACTTTCCACAAAGAAGAGAAATGTTAGTGTTGGAAAGATGGCGTAAAAAGTCTTCATCGACAAGTTCAACCTGAAGGTGAGTCTTCATCTGATGACAGTAAGAAATGTGGATTCTCTGGAGTAATGTGAGTCCTGATAAGTCTGATCATGTGATATGAGTCTGTGAAAGTCAGTCAGCCAGCTCACCTGTGTGGATGCAGGCTGTTTAACACCACTGCAAAACCACTACAAAAACATTCATCTTGCAGAATATGCCTGTGTAATTATCAACAGATCACTTCCTGCCTACACTTAACCAGAAACACACCAAACAAACACGTGTGACCATCTGAGACGTTACCGAGTTTAGAAACACCAAAAACCCACAGTGAACCTTCCCCTGCCCCCAAAACAGATCGCACATTATTTTATATGCATGAGAGATGGTGCAGAACCTGAGCTGAGTGACTCACACTGACACAATGATCCTGTGGTACTTAAGCTTTAAAGTTCAGCATTTTAATAATGTATTAAAATGTAACAAGGACAGGCTGAAAGCCCAAAGTTGGATAGAAGCTCCAATTAAGGTGTAATTAGCATTAACGCAGTGCAACAGGAATACGAGAGATAAAACGAGGCGGGAAGGCAGCAGTGACGTTAATGGAGCCTGAGAGCGGGAGGGCAGGGACACATGAAGCTGTCTGCTGCCGGCACAGCTTCACATTCAAGGCTTTTGGCACCACAAACGATGTTATCCATCCACAGGAAACAGAAAAGCCTGTGCAGTCCCTTAACTCTGCTGAGGGCTCAACAACAGCCGTCCCTTTATGGGACATTTAGCCCAATGAGAAAAAATGACAATAATCAGTTCTGTGTGTAGTTGTACTCGGCCAGTACAGCTGTGCTGCGGGGCAAGCCGTGCACTAAGTGTGCACGTGGCCAACAACACGAGGCCATTCACTCACTGGTTTACTGCGTTAGCTGGGACACATACTTCTGCATAGCTGCACAGTGGGCTCACACGTTATTATTGCAATGAATTTTCAGAGATGCAGAGATCACAGCCTCTTACAAGGATTTAATCTACCCTGAGCGGCCACACCTATCTTACCTGACCAGAGGGCGGGGCTTTGGGGGTTCCTTTGAACACGTTTACGTTTCTTATTGTGTGGTTTCTTTTTCTGCTGTTCACATTACCAACCTGCACTGCCTCATCAGCACGTATATGTAAACTACACACGCGTCCTCCTTCCTCCTCTTACAAGATAAAAGCAAACCTGCCATCTACCCGAGGTTTCAGCTCTGGTTAGAAGATGAATCCAATTTATTTATGAAGATCAACGTCCTGTTAAGTGACACACTTCCTGTCCTGTTTGCTGGTTATTATTTTCGCCTGAAGATACATTTCATGCGACCCAGTTCTTACTGAACTCCATCAGTAAGACAAACTGACATCATCGTGTGACGAAAGCTCGACCGTGGGTAAATCTCTGAACAGATTTCTGGTATTGTGTCAGATTGAATAAAAGGTTTGTCAAACAGACACCCACTCGCGTGACATGATTGACAGCAGGAGGTTAAAGCAGACGGCACGCCGTCTCAGAGAGACAAACTTCACAAACACAAAGAGGAGCTCAGCGTGAGGGGCTCCAGCTGGCCCAGCTTTACGTGACCTGTGCGGATACAACTGCACACCGGGCGTCTGGTCGGGACTTTAAAAAAAAAAGAAGAACTGTTAGTAATAAAAACAGAAACAAGAAAAGGCATTTGTTTAAAGTCCTGTGTGTCTGAATGTGGCTGAAAGTGAAGAAAGTGTCCTCCTCGACAAACCTGAAGCATCACCTCAGGCATCACCTGAAGACTCCTGCACTGCATCTGCAGAGACAGAAGGCTGGGTTTAAATTTCTCCATCCATCGCCTTCTTCAGAAGAGTGATCACCAATGAAAAGGACCACATCTGGCCCCTCCGCTGTGTGCTGTGACCCAGGAAGCCTTTGGCATCAAGTGTGTGTCGCACTCAGCTTCTCACATGTGGAAGCTTGATCGGGAACCCTTGGTGCCACTTTCTGTAAGAGGACGCTGTGAGCGCGTGTTTCCAAATCATCTGAAACTGGGGGAAGGTCACTTTTCCATCCTGTAGCTGGCAGACGCGAGCCACCTGATTGGTGTGTCCCTACTGCAATCCAACAGACTGAAACAAACATCTGACCACAGCTTAGAGGTGAATGCTGGAAGAACTCCATCCAGTCTTCCTTTCAGCTTCAGCGTGGTTGCTGAATGCCAAACGTCTGTCCGCTGTAGTAACGTCACACAGTCAGTGTCCATGTTGCCGCCACCATCACAGGCTGGTTTCCTGACAGGACACAGGTGTGAGGCGGACAGCGTTCCTCCCGTCACACTCTCTCAGTGATGCTGGCCCGCGAGCCGCTGACCGCAGTTAGAATCGGACTAATAGTCCCAGAAAAAGCACGCGTGACTGAACCTAATGACCTTAATGACAGTTGTGCTGTGTCCAGGCCTCCTGTAAGCTGTGACCGTGTGACACCAACCAGCTGTGTAATATCTGCTGTGCACACACCCCAGCGCTGACCTGTGAGTAACAGCTCCAACCCTCGGTGCCCGAATCCACCCGAAGAAGGTTCACGCACATCGGCGCACAATATTTACACAATATTATTTCCACACTCTCAGATTTAATGTTTGCTTCTTTTTAAGGTCTCTTTTCTCTGCCTTTACTTTTGTATTATTCCTTGGTGTATGACACAGTTTGACCCTGATTTTACTGCTTTAATTTAATCTGATGAGCAGATTTTGTTTTAATTTTATTTTAATTATTATTGTTTTTTAATGTAACGTTTTTTTGTTTCGTTTTTGCTTTACTTCTTTCTCCCAAAACAAGACAAGCTCACAGATTTTTTATTTATCCCCAGCGTCTTGTCTTACAGCAGCTAACGTTTAAAGCTTAGTAACACAGCGTCAGAGGTTTCAGATCAACAGATCGTCTGCGTGATGACGCTCGGATTGTTTCTGTTTCCCTGCATCAGTTTAATCTTTTATTCTGAAGAGTACTTCCTCCCTTTGTGCTGTTCCTGCCCTGATTATCGTCTTGACTGAGTTCACCTGTGCCTCGCCATCCCTCCCTCTGATGTTTTCAGTCTTCATCAGCTTGTTTTATTCCCTATTTTGTCCTGCTTATGTTTCTCGAGTTTTTTTTAATCCATAATAAAAATTATATCCATTTCTTAAATTGATGCACCTGTTTTATTTTTTAAGATTTCAGATGTTTCCTGTGACATCGCTGCACAGTTCTTTGTGTTTACGTTGGTGATGAATGTGCCCTTTCTCCTCAGTGTGACACTTTCTCATTAAAGGGATTTTTAAAGCATCGGGAACGATCGGATGTGATGTCTGATAAAAGCTCGCCTGCTGTTCCCACGACTTCATGTCTGCTTCGTCAGATTTAAAGTTATTATTTTCACCATC
Organism: Rhamphochromis sp. 'chilingali'; assembly: GCF_963969265.1. Classification (NCBI taxonomy): domain Eukaryota; kingdom Metazoa; phylum Chordata; class Actinopteri; order Cichliformes; family Cichlidae; genus Rhamphochromis; species Rhamphochromis sp. 'chilingali'. The sequence continues at coordinate 37,483,672 of NC_137939.1, forward strand.
TGCCTGCCACTTCCACTTTGATGCGAGTGACTGAGTCAACCTGAAGAAGCTCAGTGTGACGACTTTTCTCCGTGACATGAATCAGAAACACTGATGTTTTCTCCTTTGATTTCCTCCACAGTGGCTCCCAAACGCACAGATCAGCGCAGCGCCAAGAAAGACTCCACTTCATTTTCTCGTCATCGCCCTGAAGCAGCACGAGAGGAGAGGCGGGGCTAAAGGGATCAAACTGTTTGAAAAGCACACACCTTTTGAAGGACGCTTCTCATCTCTCATCAGAAAGCAGGTGGAGAAGGTGGAGGTGAAGTGCGGCAGCTGAAACAGTAATCAGTACTGACAGATGGCTGAAAAAAGCACTCGCTACATCTAAAAACATCCACCCTTCCATTAGCTGCACCCTGTCATCCTTCAGGGTCAGTCGTCAGGCTCAGGTACACCTACAGGTGTCCCTCACTCAACGCTGCCTCACAAAATCACCTCAGCCATCAATCAAAGACAGATCAAATCCTTTTATCTGCCCGTTGTGTGCAGCAGCATCAAGTCGAAGCAACAACAAAGCAAAAGCTTCTAATGCTTATAAAACATCTGGTGAAACATCTGCCAGATAATGAGCTGAGCAAAGACGAGGTCATCCCTGAAATCCTTCAGTAGAGTGAGACCGTCACACCGATCAGATCACGTGGACAGGTAAAGATGACCAGGACAGACTGATCTCAGATCAGTTTATCACGTGGACGGGTAAAGATGGCCGGGACAGACTGATCTGAGATCAGTTTATCACGTGGACAGGTAAAGATGACCGAGATAGACTGATCTCAGATCAGTTTATCACGTGGACAGGTAAAGATGGCCGGGACAGACTGATCTGAGATCAGTATATCAGAATGGGTTTATTGCCAGATGTTGAGGTTTACAACATTAGGAATTTGCTGCGGTGCTTCAGTGCAAACAATAAGAATTAAAGTGCTATGTAGAAAGAAAGATATGTGCATGAGATATACATGAGATATATACATGAGAATAAGAATTAAGAGTGCTACGTAGAAAGATATATACATGAGTGCAGGTGGTGATCAGTGCCAAACATGAAATGATGCAGTGACACAGCGTAGGGTCATGTGTTAGTGGCGGGGACAGTCATGTGGTTATTGTTCATGTGTCCAACAGCAGAGGGGAAGAAACTGTTCTTGTGGCGAGAGGTTCTGGTGCGAATGGACCGGAGCCTCCTGCCTGAGGGGAGCAGGTCAAACAGACTGTGTCCAGGGTGAGAAGGGTCAGCTGAGATCCGGGCTGCACGCCGCAGTGTCCTGGAGGTGTACAGGTCCTGCAGAGATGGGAGTCTGCAGCCAATCACCTTCTCAGCAGAGCGCACAACACGCTGCAGTCTCTGTTTGTCCCTGATAGTGGCTCCAGCGTACCACACGGTGATGGAGGAGGTGAGGATGGACTCGATGATTGCGGTGTAGAACTGCATCATCGTCCGTGTTGGCAGGTTGAATTTCTTCAGCTGCCTCAGGAAGTACATCCTCTGCTGGGCTTTCTTGATGACGGAGGTGATGGTGGGCTCCCACTTCAGGTCCTGGGTGATGGTGGTACCCAGGAAGCGGAATGAGTCCACAGAGGTGATGGGGGTGTCAGTCAGGATGATGGGGGGGAGTGGGGCTGTGTGCTTCCTGAAGTCCACAATAATCTCCACTGTCTTCTGGGCATTCAGCACCAGGTTGTTGTGGCTGCACCAGGACACCAGACGTTCAACCTCCCTCCTGTAGGCAGACTCATCCCCGTCAGAGATGAGCCCAATGACGGTGGTGTCATCTGCGAACTTGATTAGCTTGACAGACTGGTGGGTGGAGGTGCAGCAGTTGGTGTACAGGGAGAAGAGCAGAGGAGAAAGAACACAGCCCTGAGGGGAGCCGGTGCTGATGGTCCGGGAGTCCGAGACATTCTTCCCCAGCCTCACGTGCTGCTTCCTGTCCGTCAGGAAGTCAGTGATCCACCGGCAGATGGGATCAGGCACATTCATCTGGGAAAGCTTGCCTCGGAGATGGTCTGGAAGGATGGTGTTGAAGGCAGAGCTGAAGTCCACAAACAGGATCCTGGCGTAGGTTCCTGGGGAGTCCAGATGCTGCAGGATGAAGTGTAGGGCCATGTTGATGGCGTCGTCTACAGACCTGTTGGCTCTATATGCAAACTGCAGGGGGTCCAGGAGGGGGGCCGTGAGGGTCTTGAGATGGGAGAGAACTAGGCGCTCAAATGACTTCATGACCACAGATGTCAGAGCCACGGGTCTGTAGTCATTTAGTCCAGTGATCCTAGGTTTCTTGGGGACAGGGATTATGGTAGAGGACTTGAAGCAGGCAGGCACATGACATGCCTGCAGTGAGGAGTTGAAGATGCCAGAAAACACTGGGGCCAGCTCGTTTGCACAGTGTCTGAGGGTGGCAGGAGACACACCGTCTGGGCCGGGAGCTTTCCGAGCATTCAGGTTCTTAAACTGCTTCCTCACATCTGCTTCATGAATATGAAGAGTTGTGGTCGGAGGAGGTGGTGTGAAATCCTCCTTTGTGTGGGGTGAGGAGGGGGGTGTTGTAGGTGAACGGTTTGAAGCTGGTGATGGCTCTATGGAGGGGGGAGAGGTGGGGGAATGAGTGTCCAAAGTGCCTCTATTGTTGGGGTCGTTGGAGGTGTGAAGGCTGCCTGATGGCTCGTCAAAACGGCAGTAAAAGTCGTTAAGGGTGTTGGCTAAGAGCAAGCCATCAGTGGAGTGGGGGGTTTTAGGCTTGTAGTTTGTAATATTCCTAAAACCTTTCCACACAGAGGCCGAGTCATTCTCTGAGATCTGCTGCTGCATCTTCTCAGAGTGCTGATGTTTGGCAATGTCCACTTCCTTAGTGAACTTGTACTTGGCCTCTCTGTAGCAGTCCCTGTCTCCGCTTCTGAACGCCTTACTCTTTTCCAGCCACAGCTTTTTGAGTTTAGGGGTAAACCAGGGTTTGTCATTGTTATAACTCACCCTGGTGCGTGATGGCACAATGCTGTCCTCACAGAAGTGGATATAGGAGGTGACAGTGTCCGTAAACTCGTCCAAGCTGTTAGAAGCAGCCTTCATTGTGTCCCAGTCTGTAGACTCCAAGCACGTGCGAAGCTCCTCCACAGCCTCGTTGCTCCACAGTTTTTTAGTCCTCACGACAGGTTTGGAGAGCTTCAGCCTCTGTCTGTACGCGGGGATTAGGTGGATCATGACGTGATCAGAAAGTCCGAGTGAAGCGCGCGGCACCGCGCGATAGGCCCCGCTGATCGTGCTGTAGCAGTGGTCCAATGTCCTCTCCTCTCTGGTCGGGCATTTAATATACTGCTTGTATTTCGGAAGCTCATGGCTCAGATTGGCTTTGTTAAAGTCCCCAAGAGCAATGATGAGAGAGTCCGGGTATGTCCGCTCCGTGTGGAGAATCTGCTCTGCGAGTGCGCACTGAGCTGCTCGCGCATCCGCGTCTGGCGGGATGTAAACAGCGGCCAGGATGAATGAAGCAAACTCCCGCGGAGAATAAAACGGTTTGCAGTGAATAAAAAGATATTCCAGAGAGGGAGAGCAGTGCTGAGCAATCACTGTTACATCTGTGCACCAGCCACTATTGATGTAGAAGCAGACACCTCCACCTTTGGTTTTACCGGAGAGAGCGGCCTGCCGGTCCGCGCGCAGCAGATGAAAGCCCTCCAGCTTGAGCGCGCAGTCCGGGATGTCCTCACTGAGCCACGACTCCGTAAAACATAAGACACAGGAGGAGGCAAAGTCTCTGTTCATGCTTCTCATCAGGGCCAGTTCGTCTATCTTATTCCAGAGTGAGCGTACATTAGAAAGGAAGATCCCAGGAAGGGCCGTTCTCAGTCCGCGTTTCCTCAAACGCACGAGTACGCCGGCTCGCTTACCTCTCTTTCGACGTCTCACTTTCCTGATCAGAGTCAGCAGTAAATCTGCCGCAGATGCGACAAATATTGGAAATAAATCCACAGGCGTTGTAGTCCTGCAGTTAAGGAGCTCTTCTCTGGTGTAAGAATATCCAGAGGAGTGCCCAGACACAGAAGAAATGCACAAAAACAAGACAAAAGTAACGCACTGAAGCACCAGGGCATCCATACGCGGCGCCATCTTGGACGGGTAAAGATGACCAGGACAGACTGATCTCAGATCAATTTATCACTTGGACGGGTAAAGATGGCCGGGACAGACTGATCTGAGATCAGTTTATCACGTGGACGGGTAAAGATGGCCGGGACAGACTGATCTCAGATCAATTTATCACGTGGACGGGTAAAGATGGCCGGGACAGACTGATCTGAGATCAGTTTATCACGTGGACAGGTAAAGATGACCGAGATAGACTGATCTCAGATCAGTTTATCACGTGGACAGGTAAAGATGGCCAGGACAGACTGATCTGAGATCAGTTTATCACGTGGACAGGTAAAGATGACCAGGACAGACTGATCTCAGATCAATTTATCACGTGGACGGGTAAAGATGGCCGGGACAGACTGATCTCAGATCAATTTATCACTTGGACGGGTAAAGATGGCCGGGACAGACTGATCTGAGATCAGTTTATCACGTGGACAGGTAAAGATGACCGAGATAGACTGATCTCAGATCAGTTTATTTATTTATTATTAGTTTCACTTCATCTGACTCGTGCTTGCCTTTTTGTAAAACATTCATTTGGTGTTTCTGTCACAGTTGGAGGCGTTTTACTTTGGAACGACGTACGTCTGATGTTAGTGGCTTTAAGGTGAAGATGGAGAATTTCAGCTGTCTCTGCCTCCGTAAACACAGCTGCACACCATCGTCCATGAAAGGATGGCACTTCTCATGTTGAGGTCACCAGACGTGTGAGGTCACAGCGGCCCCGTGGATTCCTGTGTAACGCTTATTCGTTTCTCATTTCATCTTCCTGTCCTTCCTGTTTATCTGTCGTCTGTTTGCCGTTTTCGGATGAACGGATGAAACTGCTCTGACTGTGACACTGGCTTGATTTCTTCAAAGCAGCGCGAGCTGTCCAGCGTTTGACCTCCTGTGTTTACTTTCTGCCCAGTTTGACCCATTTAGCAGACGTCAGCCTGTTTAAGGCTCTGATATCTATTCTGTGTGACTTACAGCAGTTATGACATGGTCTGATTTTCTCACCCAATAAAGGAATATTTCATATATCAGTCGACTCTTCATTCTATCAGACACAGTTATCACAGCTCGTACATTTGCTTTTACACATGTATGTAAGCATTGAGCCAAATTTAGTGATGCCAACATATTAAACAAACAATATTTGTCTCTTATAACACATCTATATATACACTGTCAAAGATGCTTGTCTGTGAGTGAAGATTTAAGGTGACAGGAAATATAAATAACTGCGACTTGAATCTTTGCTGAAACTCAGTGTTTGGCACAGAGTTCAAACTCACTGCTGTAATAACTAATCATGATACATATAATAAATATAATATTGGCCATATTATATTTACATCACCACAGTGAGATGACTTTAGTCTCATGAACAACATCAGCTAATTCTTATTTACTAGCTAATCTTAAATGATTGTTCAGCAGAGACATGAAGCCCAACAATCATGTTTCACAGTCCCGTGGTCTCAGCCTCAGATACTCAACTGATCACACAGAGCTCGTGTAGAAACAAACAAACAAACAAACAAAACATTTGTCTCCTTCATCTCTGTCAAACAAAGCTGTATGAAACGTTTCCAGCTGTTAGTATCATGTTTGCTAGGCAACCTGGGCAGCGCAACAGCGGCTAGACCGTCCCATTTCACAAGCCTCGCACTTCCGGCCTTAGCGGTCTTTGAGTACGTGGCCCGTGTGGACCGTTAAGACTTCGTACTTTAAGGCTGCAGACCCTGAATTGGGAAACAGCCAGAGGGAACATGGAGCCCACAGGAAGACACAGAGACAGACGCCTAATGACTAAAAGCTGAAACATCAGCACAAAACCATAAAGACAACCAAGAACAACGCTGGCTCACAGACCCAGGACCATGACACAGGCGGTAAAAGACGACGCCACACCAAGTGACGGCCTGTGGCAGTAGTTTGTTGTTTTAATAGTATTTGATGTCATTTGTGAGCATATTTGTCACTTACTACTTCATTTTATTTGGGTGGTGTCCTTTTGAACCGATTTTGTTTAATTATTCAGTTTCTGAGCTGCTTTCATTGTGTTTTTAGTTCTGTAATCAGGCATTTCAGAAGCTTTGGGATAAATAAAGAAGACCTTGAATTATATCACAGAGCGAATGCTAACTCGAATATCAGAATGCAGCATCTGAACTTTTAAACGTCTTCCTTCCCCCTCCCCAACCGGTCGCAGCAGATGGCCCCGCCCCTCCCTGAGCCTGGTTCTGCCGGAGGTTTCTTCCTGTTAAAAGGGAGTTTTTCGTTCCCACTGTCACCAAAGTGGTCATAGGGGGTCATATGATTGCTGGGTCTATCTTACAAAATAAAGTGCCTTGACGTGCCTGATGTTGTGATTTGGCACTGTATAAATAAAGTTGAATAGAAAATAAAAAGAGCGTTGTACACCGTGGATGCTTGGGCCGTCTCCGGACACTGTTCACCTCAGACATTTTGTGAATGTTGTAAACAACTTTGGCATCGTAATGAAACACAATGAAGGAAAGATGAACAAAATGAACTTCATGTTCTTCACTAAGACCCGAAACAGCGGCCGAGATCAGAAACCAATCAGGAAAGCGTTTACTGAAATCACGTGAGCAGGAGGCTCAGAGACCAGTCAGACCTCTTTTACATCAGAAGAGTCGCCCCCTGCTGGACAGTAGAGAGCAGCAGGTGTAAGACGCTTAAGCTCCGCCTTTACTTGCCACACCCGAATGCTACGTCCATCCTTTATATACAGACTGATGCCATCCACGCTCCACCTAGCTGAGGCGGATGCCGCAGGTCTCTGAGATGGGACTGTTAACTCTTCCTGAATTACAGAAAAGGACACCATGGATGTATCACCGACAGCCAGCATCTGACAAAACATTAGGTCACTCTCTGAGGTGACAACATGTAGCCAAAGTCGAGATCAGAGATGATGTATGAGGGAGAGATAAACGCTGCAAGCACAGCACCTTTCAGAGACAATTACGTGAGCAGGACTCCCCACCTTTCATACATCGGCTCTCTATTTACCTCCCACAGGAACAACCTCCTCACAGGTAATAGTTCCAAACTGTGGAATAAATTCTCCTGAGCCACAGACGCAGCGACGTGTTGAGTTTTGTGAAATGAGATTGTTTCAGTCCCGGTATAAAGCTTGTTTTTATGTGGGGCCCGGGTGTGAAGTACAGACTTCAGCCTGACCTCCTGTTCCTCTTCCTCTGAGAAACTAAACGATCGTGTTCAACATCAGCACGTTCACTGTCACGAAACAGTCTGAAAGCAAGACTCACAAACCTTCTGTTTCACTCCAGCCTGCAGGTAGAAATGAAAAAGGAAATTTCACCTCTCAGTCTGAGACAATGCTGCAGGTCTGAGCTCCAGACTCTCGTTGAGCCGCATCCATCCATAACTTCGTGTGGGACAGCCTTGTACCCTCACCTCCATTATTTTAACACTCTAAGGTCGGGGTGGGCAAGTCCAGGGTTCAAGGGCCGGTGTCCTGCAGGGTGTAGCTGTCAGCACGCTACATCAAGAACCAAACCTCATCACTCGGAGGGTGGAGGGGGTGGATGTGGGACATCACATGTGATTTTTCACATGAGTAATAAGAGACACGTCTCTGCTGAGGTCATATATCAAACTTTCCACATCAACTAAAACTTTGCTTTCCTGGTTGCCATGGTGACACCTTCCTGTTTGCACTGCACTTCTGACACGAGATGTGTTTCTCACTGAAATTACAAATGTGTGCGTGTGTGTGTAACTGTTGCTGTGTGAACGTGAAACAAAAGGCTGATGTGCAGAGAGACCAGCTGCACACGAGACAGTGAATCACACAGCAGTCGACCTGGACTCACACACGCACACACACACGTACACAGACACACACATACACACACGCGCGCACACACGCGCACACACACGCACACACAGCTTCCACCTTCATAATTAAATCTGTAGATCTGCTGTCTGTCATCCTCAGGATGTCAGACAGTCTGAGGCCGCCAGTGTCGCTGACTTATGCACACGCCGTACTTTGACTCTGGCGCCCTGCTGAACGCCGTGTCGCTGGATAAGATGCCAGCAGAGTGACATGTCTGTAACTCCATCAGTAAGACAAACTGACATCATCGTGTGACGAAAGCTCGACCGTGGGTAAATCTCTGAACAGATTTCTGGTATTGTGTCAGATTGAATAAAAGGTTTGTCAAACAGACACCCACTCGCGTGACATGATTGACAGCAGGAGGTTAAAGCAGACGGCACGCCGTCTCAGAGAGACAAACTTCACAAACACAAAGAGGAGCTCAGCGTGAGGGGCTCCAGCTGGCCCAGCTTTACGTGACCTGTGCGGATACAACTGCACACCGGGCGTCTGGTCGGGACTTTAAAAAAAAAAGAAGAACTGTTAGTAATAAAAACAGAAACAAGAAAAGGCATTTGTTTAAAGTCCTGTGTGTCTGAATGTGGCTGAAAGTGAAGAAAGTGTCCTCCTCGACAAACCTGAAGCATCACCTCAGGCATCACCTGAAGACTCCTGCACTGCATCTGCAGAGACAGAAGGCTGGGTTTAAATTTCTCCATCCATCGCCTTCTTCAGAAGAGTGATCACCAATGAAAAGGACCACATCTGGCCCCTCCGCTGTGTGCTGTGACCCAGGAAGCCTTTGGCATCAAGTGTGTGTCGCACTCAGCTTCTCACATGTGGAAGCTTGATCGGGAACCCTTGGTGCCACTTTCTGTAAGAGGACGCTGTGAGCGCGTGTTTCCAAATCATCTGAAACTGGGGGAAGGTCACTTTTCCATCCTGTAGCTGGCAGACGCGAGCCACCTGATTGGTGTGTCCCTACTGCAATCCAACAGACTGAAACAAACATCTGACCACAGCTTAGAGGTGAATGCTGGAAGAACTCCATCCAGTCTTCCTTTCAGCTTCAGCGTGGTTGCTGAATGCCAAACGTCTGTCCGCTGTAGTAACGTCACACAGTCAGTGTCCATGTTGCCGCCACCATCACAGGCTGGTTTCCTGACAGGACACAGGTGTGAGGCGGACAGCGTTCCTCCCGTCACACTCTCTCAGTGATGCTGGCCCGCGAGCCGCTGACCGCAGTTAGAATCGGACTAATAGTCCCAGAAAAAGCACGCGTGACTGAACCTAATGACCTTAATGACAGTTGTGCTGTGTCCAGGCCTCCTGTAAGCTGTGACCGTGTGACACCAACCAGCTGTGTAATATCTGCTGTGCACACACCCCAGCGCTGACCTGTGAGTAACAGCTCCAACCCTCGGTGCCCGAATCCACCCGAAGAAGGTTCACGCACATCGGCGCACAATATTTACACAATATTATTTCCACACTCTCAGATTTAATGTTTGCTTCTTTTTAAGGTCTCTTTTCTCTGCCTTTACTTTTGTATTATTCCTTGGTGTATGACACAGTTTGACCCTGATTTTACTGCTTTAATTTAATCTGATGAGCAGATTTTGTTTTAATTTTATTTTAATTATTATTGTTTTTTAATGTAACGTTTTTTTGTTTCGTTTTTGCTTTACTTCTTTCTCCCAAAACAAGACAAGCTCACAGATTTTTTATTTATCCCCAGCGTCTTGTCTTACAGCAGCTAACGTTTAAAGCTTAGTAACACAGCGTCAGAGGTTTCAGATCAACAGATCGTCTGCGTGATGACGCTCGGATTGTTTCTGTTTCCCTGCATCAGTTTAATCTTTTATTCTGAAGAGTACTTCCTCCCTTTGTGCTGTTCCTGCCCTGATTATCGTCTTGACTGAGTTCACCTGTGCCTCGCCATCCCTCCCTCTGATGTTTTCAGTCTTCATCAGCTTGTTTTATTCCCTATTTTGTCCTGCTTATGTTTCTCGAGTTTTTTTTAATCCATAATAAAAATTATATCCATTTCTTAAATTGATGCACCTGTTTTATTTTTTAAGATTTCAGATGTTTCCTGTGACATCGCTGCACAGTTCTTTGTGTTTACGTTGGTGATGAATGTGCCCTTTCTCCATGTCTGTAACAGAGTCGTGATTTAAAGAAAGCGTCAGCCACAACTGTGTGTGGAGACCCAGGACACGGAGACCCCGGTGGGACAGACGTGCGCTGCCTCAAGCTCAGATTCACGTCAGGTTAGATCTGACAGCTGATCAAAAACAGGCAAACGTGAACGCTTCTGGCCTCACACGGGTCTGAATGTGAACGCAGCGAGGCTGAGAGAGGACCGGTGTTCAGCTCTTTGTTTTCAGCCTTGAAGAATCTGGAAATCTGTGAATGTGCTGAAACTTGAAGTGGATCGTTAATAAAAAGGATTGTTTGTTCTACCGCCTCTGAAAGAGAACACTTCATCTCAGCACACCGCCATCATTATTCTCCAGGTGTGACATAACCCACTCGGGCTTCCTGAGGTAAGCTCGCCTTCATGGTCACTCACAGCTCACGACTTCTTCAGCTAACAGCCAATCGAGCAGCACCGGTGGTTGGTTATCCCCGCCCCCCTCGTGCTGTTTCTGTAACCAGCCCGAAACAGCCGTGGCCTCTCCTTTGACATTTCGCTCAGAGCGCCGCTGCTCTGCAGAAACAATTAAATCGATCATGACCAGGTCTGCTGCTTTGTATTGATCACGGGAGCACTTTGCAGGTTTTCCTGCCGCCTTAGAAATGTCACTGAAAGCCAGTGCGGTGCTGTTATAATCGTCTGTCACAGAGGCATCCAAGCTGTCACGAGGGGCGGGGGGATGACCCAAACGGTCACACGGCGACCCACAAACTGACAAAGAAACCGGCGGAGGAGGACAGTTAGGGCGGGACGCATGAACCTAAAGACAGGAACTGAAAACTTGGACGACACAGTGAAAAGCAGGACATGCATGAAGCTCAAACACGTAGACGAGACAGAGGATGAGGAGGAACATTTGAAAGGTTCGTGGCCTCCAACCAGCCACACTCACATGACTGGTTTCTACCTGTGGGCAGGTACATGGCGGTGAATTGTTCCTGGTCTGATATTAGACTGTTGCAAAGATGTAAAATGTCCTCTGACGTCTGTCTCGTCGAAAGAAGCAGAAGAAAATCCAAACGGCACTATTTCATTAAAACGATGCTTCGTGTTCCTCCTCCTCGCGTGAAACAGAATTTAAGGAATGCGCTGCTCGGATTTCTCCCCGATCAGGAAACCCTTCTGCCTTCAGTGCAACGTTCAGCAGGATGGCAGCTTATCGGGATCAGAGGGGGCTGGAGCCTTAGCCAGCTACCTACTCTGTGAGAGGCGTGGTCCACCTGGACAGGTCACCAATCAGCTACAACCACTCACACCTGAGGATCATTTATATTCAGCAGTTAAGCTAACCCCACCCGCTGCATGTGTTTGGACTGCTGCAGGAAGCCTGAGAGAATCCACGCAGACATGCAAACTCCACACAGAAGGGCCCCGGATTCAAACCTTGGACCTTCTTTCTGTGATGCAACAGTGCAAACCACTGCGCTGCTCCATGCTAATGATGCAAACATTGATATCTGACATGTTTCTGATGTCACATTCCTCGCCTGCTGCCAGCTCCTCTCTGACTCTAACAGGACCTCATTCATTCACACCCAGGAAACACTGTACTGAGATCAGCTGATGAGCAGGCAGTTTCTCTACAGGACAAGGACCTTTGCTATTATCTCCTTTAGCAGAGGAGACACCGGAGCATCCTTCAAGACTGTGGACCTCCTGTCCCATAAGTCAAAGGGATGTGATGCTCACGAAAGCAAACCACCCACATGGCTGACAGAGGCTCACTTTTTGGAGCTGTTCATAATAACACACACACAATATAAAATGTATACTTAATAAAACTCAACAGCACTCTGCTGATATTTAACCTGAAGTCCAGCGTGTTTGAGTGCACAGGCCTCCATCACGGAGGAAACACTGAAACTGTACTGATGCTGTTCAGCAAACCACCGACAGGACGATTCTTCAACAACCTGGACAGGTGAAGGACTCCAGAGACATCCACGAACATTTATCAAATCTAAATGAGAGCAGAAAAGCCCAGGCAGCAGCAGCAGCAGCCACTGAGAGCATGGACACAAGGGGAATAAAGGTTTCAACTCTGCAGCTACACCCACAGATGCAGACATCATTGAGTTTCCTACAAATCACAGTATAAACTGTTAAAACATAAACACACAGCCAACATTAACTACCTCACAGATAAGCACCACCTGGACTTTCATCACGGTGACCGTTCCACGCCACATTCCTCTTTCAGTATGAGCGTTGACAGTCTTACTGGATTCATAACTTAGAGGCCACTGAGTATACTAGCTTAGGCTGGTTGGTTCTGAACTAAAGCAGCCTCGGTGTGTTGAAGGCTGCGTTCTCCCTGCTCGATGGCCGGGTGCTGAAACATGCTGGAGATGGACTGGTTCTTATTTAGGAACAACAAGTAGGCCTGCAGAGCGAGAGCGAAGTGCTCTAATAGGGTAATATGGTACTACAAGGTCATTAAGATAAGATGGGGCCTGATTATTTAAGACCTTGTGTGTGAGGAGCAGGATTTTGAATTCTGGATTTAACAGGAAGCCAAAACAGGAGAAATCTGCTCTCTCCTTCTAGTCCCTGTCAGGACTCTTGCTGCACTTTGAATCACCTTGTTGTTGAATTGTGCTATACAAATAAACTTGCCTTGCCTTGCAGCATTTTGGATTAACTGAAGGCTTTTCAGTGAGTTTTTAGGACTTCCTGATTATAATGAAATAATAAAGAAGTTCATGAAGTCATTACTAGTTAACGTTAAAGGGATGGTTGGCTCAACAGAGCTCTGACTGTTTGTCAGCCTGGCTACAGAGCTGAAGAGAAACCTGGGGTTGTTCTTCTTTTCTTCAATCAGTGATGAATAGTAAGATGTTCTGGCTTTGTGGAGGGCTTTCTTATAAAGCAGCAAACTATTTCTCCAGGCTAAATGATGATCCTCTAAATTTGTGACACGCCATTCATTCAAAGTGAGAATGAAGAGGGTGTTCACGGTCGGCACTGAGAGATCGACCTTTCCTCAAAACAGAACGATGATACAGCTGATCCAGCGAAGTTTGCCACCAAAGCTGAGCACTGAACACGGGGAGGCTTCAAGTCAAGATCACATGATCACACGTTGTGGCCTTTCGGCGTCCTAATAAGAACCAAGCACCGAGTAGAAGGAAAAAAATATTGTTCGTTTGGAGAATAAAATCCTCAGCAGAAGCTCTCAGTGACTGACCCGGTCACGTGACTGCCAGTGACACGAGAGAGGGGGGGGGGGCTGAAGCGAGAGAGAGAGAGAGAGAGTGATAGAGGGGGAGGAGAGATCGAGCGAGAGAGAGAGAGAGAGAGAGAGAGGGGGTCCGGAGTGCAGGCGTCTCCCTCAGAGAAGAGACCGGAGCGCGGAGCCGCTGAGCGCGCACACGGAGGCACGCTGCTGATCGCTGATCACTGATACTGACTGATCGATCAGTCCATCTGAAGCTCGTGCGCGAGGAGGCGCGTTCAGGTGGGCACATTTTTTTCACTTTTCACGTTTTCATACTTTCTGCTGTCGCGTGAGCTCGGTGTTTCCCTCTGCGCGCGCCGCTGTGAGATTAGATCAAAGTTAGAAACAGGCTGACCTCACTGCTCATCGGTTATCTCTCTCTGTCTCTCGTGCAGGCTCCGTGATGCGCCGCTCGTGCAGTAAATGAGCCGAAGGAGAAGTCAGCTGATCTGAGGAGGAGACTTTGATTTGACAGCTGAGCGCGCGGACAGGTGTGTGCTCCTCTGAGGTGCGAGCGAGCAGGTAGAGCTGCACCTGCTCCACCCCTGTGGAGCTGCTCCGCCCTCCACGCATCACGGTGTCTCGCGTTCTCTTGAAACATGGAGAACGTGTCGGTCCCGGGCGCGCCGCCTCCGCTCTGTAACGACTCTGTGCTGCCGTACTCGCCCACGGGAAACCGCTCTGACCTGAACTGCACCCCTCCCTTCTTCGCTGACCTTTATGTCATCCTGCCCGTCATCTACTCCGTGATCTGTGCTGTGGGGCTGACGGGAAACACCGCCGTCATCTACATGATCCTCAAAGCCCCCAAAATGAAAACGGTCACCAACATGTTCATCCTGAACTTGGCCATCGCGGACGACCTGTTCACTCTGGTGCTGCCCATTAGCATCGCCGAACATCTGCTCAACTACTGGCCCTTCGGGGAGGTCCTCTGTAAGGTGATCCTGAGCATCGACCACTACAACATCTTCTCCAGCATCTACTTCCTGACCGTGATGAGCATCGACCGCTACCTGGTCGTCCTGTCGACCGTGAGATCCAAGCGCATGCCTTACCGCACCTACCGAGCGGCCAAGATCATCTCGCTGTGCGTGTGGATCCTCGTCATCCTCATCGTCATGCCCTTCACGGTGTTTGCCGGCGTCTACGTGGACCCGGCTGATGGCAGGAAAACCTGCGTGCTCAGCTTCCCGAGCCCCGAGCCCCTGTGGTTCAAAACCAGCCGCATCTACACGCTCATCCTCGGCTTCGCCATCCCCGTCTCCACCTTCTGCATCCTATACACCATGATGCTGTACAGGCTGAGGAACATGCGGCTCAACAGCAATGCCAAGGCACTGGACAAGGCCAAGAAGAGGGTCACCGTCATGGTCTTTGTCGTCCTGGCCGTGTGCCTGTTCTGCTGGACGCCGTTCCACCTCAGCACCATCATAGCGCTGACCACGGACCTGAGGACCACGCCCCTGGTCATCATGATCTCCTACTTCATCACCAGCCTGAGCTACGCCAACTCTTGCCTCAACCCGTTCCTCTACGCCTTCCTGGACGACAACTTCAGGAAGGCCTTCAAGACGATGCTGGAGTGCAGCTCGGCCTGAGCACCTGCAGCGCAGAGCAGGACCACCTGTGTGGCGTTGTTTTTGTGCCACTATTCTGAGCGCACGTAAAAAACTTTTGCAGGTGCAAGTGTTGCATTTTGAGGAAAATTTATTTTGAGCAAGAAAAGCAAAATTTGAGTGAACAAAATTCATTGCTGCGTGCAAAAACTGTATTTCAGTGTTTGCTATTATCCACACACACACACACACACACACACACACACACACACACACACACACACACACACACACAACAGCAGCCCCTCTCGCTCAGTTTTTGCACTTGTACTCGCTCGCAATGTGTTGGTCGCGCTCTCAACGTTTCATAGTTGTGGATGATTACTATACCTTTCTAATGTGACCTTGTTGTCCCTGGCTCTCTCTCTCTCCCTCCCGCTCTGTTCCTGTGCTGCTGAGTGTAACTACAGCCCCTCCCCCCTCTGCCCAGCGTAAAGCACAAGGCTCGTGTGTGGAGTGAAGCGGGAAAAAAGTGAGAGAGAAAAAAACCCCCACGGCTCGCGATAAGGAGCCGGCTCGCGTCGTTCACTTCAAAGACCCGGCTCTAAGAGCCATTTCGTTCGCGACCGACACATCACTACAAACGAGGCAGGGGCGGAGTTTGAAATATTACTCTTTCTG
Source organism: Rhamphochromis sp. 'chilingali' (assembly GCF_963969265.1). Taxonomy (NCBI): domain Eukaryota; kingdom Metazoa; phylum Chordata; class Actinopteri; order Cichliformes; family Cichlidae; genus Rhamphochromis; species Rhamphochromis sp. 'chilingali'. The sequence goes on from NC_137939.1 coordinate 37,499,368, forward strand.
GGTCACAAAATAAACTTTGAAGATATTTTCATGCGAGGATGTTGCTGTGTAAACTTCAAATATCTGCTCGATTCATCAAGACATCACATATTTGCCACTCTGTGTTCCTCCGCCACTGCCTCATTTGAGTTTTAGACGAAATGCATTCTGGGATATTGCATTTTGTCATTTCGAGCTGATTGGAGACCAGAACAGCCAATCAGATATTTTTGCATCCAAGTCTGTGATTGGCTGGTTTTGTGGCACAAATATAACAGTGTAGAGAAAGAGCTGCTCGCGCACGGGCATAAATGTTGAGAGCGCGAGCGACACAATGCGAGCGAGCGCAAATGCAAAAACTGAGCGAGGGGCTGCTGTTGTGTGTGTGTGTGTGTGTGTGTGTGTGTGAGTGTGTGTGGATAATAGCAAACACTGAAATACATTTTTTTGCACGCAGCAATGAATTTTGGTCACTCAAATTCAGCTTTTCTTCACTCACAATAAATTTCTCCTCAAAATGCAACACTTGCACCTGCACATTTTTTTTACGTGCGCTCAGAATAGTGGCACAAAAATAACGCCATACACCTGGGGGCGGACCTCCGTGGTGGCAGTGTGCTCTGGTAGTGTCATCATGGGAACAATAAACCGCATGCTGAAAACTAATCTGTTTCCATGTAAACCCTAAATGAGCTCTGAGACTGAAGCTTTCTTTGACTTTTCACAGATTCTCTCTGGTCTGTGATGGATCAACAGAGGGGCGGGGTTCGATTTAAGCCCTCCCTTCTGAATCATCACTGATTGTTTAATGTAAATATGTAATCATATGTAGTGGACGATCACCCCACGCCCTGTTGTGGATGTGCTAAACTCCTGAGTGTGGAATTATTTGTTTGGATGTTGTTGTCATGGTTTGTGTGATTTTCTCACTCACAGCGAGTCTGTGGCTAACAGGATTAGCTCTGCAGCGTGGCTCACACCTTCCTGTGGAACCCACTCAGTTCTTACTGTGGACACTTCCACACCTCCACGGCTGAGACCATGCAAATTAAAAACACACAAAGAGTTTTATTAAACAATGAGCCAGCAAAACACGCGTAGTTTCCCCGGCACTGTTTCAGCCGCGTCCAGGACGAAGCTCTCCGAGGGAGCAGCTGCTCCCATTATTACTGACACCAGCTGTGGGAGTGAGCTTCAAATACACCTGGATTTTTTTAAATATAGAAAGAAATCAGGCAGGTAACACACACACAGAGGGTGGGGACGGGGGGCTTCTCTGGGTGGAGGTTGAACAAACGTGTGCTCGTCTTCAGAAAAACATCTGACGTTTTTATGAAGGTGTAAAAAATCCAATTAGGAGGCAGCGAGCTGTGACCTCTGAGCACCGTGACCCTTCAGGGGCGTGGCTCGGCCCTCTGGGAGCACCAAACATCAATACACAGGCTATCAGTCAAATCCTGAGGAGGCGGGCTGTGACGTGTCCCCGTGTTACTCTAACCCTAAGCTGGTGTTGAAATGAGGTTTTCTGGTCACATGACCGACTGCAGGAGCGCTGCTACATCTGCTCTGATCTGTGAGTCTATGCTGCCCCCTGCTGACCGCAGGGCAGCAGCACAGCACCTTGTAACAGGTATATATGCGCACACACACAGGTACCTGCAGCTCATACAGGCTGCAAGCAGCAGATTGAGCAGCAGATGAAGGTCTGCAGAGAGACGGATCAGCAGCTCATTCAAATCTGGTGGCAGCTACAAACTCATTATTATAAATACATTTTTAAATGATGCTTGGAGCAGAGTTTCCTCTGTCGCTACTTTCTGCATATTTGATGTTATTTTAGGAGCAACATTCATCTTTAATGTAACGTTTAGTCTCGTGTCTTTGGAGATAAGTTGTGGGGTAACTCGTGAATACTCCAGAACTTCCACTGTGTGACTTCCTGCTCCCCGGAGGGAAACAGACGCTTGTGAAAAATCCAAAGCTGGAACTCGTCCGACCCCTTCTATCAAAACCACGCTGAAAAATGTGACCCTGTTGGAGTTTATGTGGTTGTTTTGCAGCTTGACAGCGCCCCCTATGGAACAGGAAGCACACGCAGCGGGAGCTCTGGAGTACATAAGATGTTCTCTGTGTAAATTTTGGGGGCAGTAAGCAGAACGCACTGGGCACATTTATTCACTCCACAGTTCAGAGTGTGGGGATGCTGGCGTGATTCCCTGGGTTTGGGACTTTTCTGTCATGTAACCTGTTTTTGTTCTATCACAGTGTGGCAGTAAAGTACTCGGTACAATGTGTCAACGCAGCGGTGTATCGTCACTTTCTTTAACTTCCTGCTTTATCAGATAAATGATGAGATCTTCATCTGCACGGTTCTGACAACAATATGCTGTAATAACCCGTCTCACTGTACAGATGAATGTAAAGTCATAACTATGTAAAATCTAATGTTCTCTCACACAGAAATCATCATTTCTCATGCAGCCTGTAAAAAACATGAACTCACATTTTATTTTGAAAATCGCTTTTCATGTATTTTTGATATGTTAGACTGAGCTGCTCGATGAATCCAATAAATGTGCAGATCATGAATCGTGAGAGGAATCTTGACTTCACACTTCACACATTCATCAAACATGAACTCGTCACAAAAAGACAATCCATCTGTTCATGATCTGCTTCGTGCCACAGTCCAGACATGTTTGTTGACTGATGAGACTGAACTGGCTGCAGGTTCCAGTGTGAATGTGAATGGCTGTTTCTCTCTGTGTCGATGACCTGTACAGGTGTACCCTGTAACAGCTGAGACAGGCTAAACCACCGAAGTAGCCCTGAACTGGATGGATGATCTTTCTGAGTTAACTTCAATAATTACTTCCTCCAAACTATCAACGTGTCTTTTAGACCCCATTCGTACAAAACTGCTCAAAGAAGTCCTGCCATTAATTAATTCTTCGATCTTAAATATGATCAGCCTATCTCTAATAATCAGCTATGTACCACAGGCCTTCAAGCTAGCTGTAGTTAAACCTTTACTCAAAAAGCATCTCTAGACCCAGCAGTTTTAGCTAATTATAGGCCAATCTCCAACCTTCCTTTCATATCAAACATCCTTGAAAGAGTAGTTGTCAAACAGCTAACAGATCATCTGCAGAGGAATGGTTTATTTGAAGAGTTTCAGTCAGGTTTCAGAGCTCATCACAGCACAGAAACAGCTTTAGTGAAGGTTACAAATGATCTTCTTATGGCCTCTGACAGTGGACTCATCTCTGTGCTTGTCCTGCTAGACCTCAGTGCAGCGTTCGATACTGTCGACCATAATATCCTATTAGAGCGATTAGAACATGCTGTAGGTATTACAGGTACTGCACTGCAGTGGTTTGTATCATATCTATCTAATAGACTCCAGTTTGTGCATGTAAATGGAGAGTCCTCTTCACACACTGAGGTTAATTATGGAGTTCCACAGGGTTCAGTGCTAGGACCAATTCTGTTTACATTATACATGCTTCCCTTAGGCAGTATCATTAGAAGACATAGCATACATTTACACTGCTATGCAGATGACACCCAGCTCTATCTGTCCATGAAGCCAGATAACACACACCAATGAGTTAAACTGCTGGAATGTCTTAAAGACATAAAGACCTGGATGGCCGCTAACTTTCTGCTTCTTAATTCAGATCAAACTGAGGTTATTGTACTCGGCCCTGAAAAGCTTAGAAATATGGTATCTAAGCAGATTCTTACTCTGGATGGCATTACCTTGGCCTCCAGTAACACTGTGAGGAACCTTGGAGTCATTTTTGACCAGGACATGTCCTTCAACGCACATATTAAACAAATATGTAAGACTGCGTTCTTCCATTTGTGCAACATCTCTAAAATTAAAAATATCCTGTCTCAGAGTGACGCTGAAAAACTAGTTCATGCATTTATTACTTCCAGGCTGGACGACTGTAATTCATTATTATCAGGAAGTCCTAAAAACTCCCTGAAAAGCCTTCAGCTAATCCAAAATGCTGCAGCAAGAGTCCTGACAGGGACTAGAAAGAGAGAGCATATTTCTCCTGTTTTGGCTTCCCTTCATTGGCTTCCTGTTAAATCCAGAATTCAAAATCCTGCTCCTCACATACAAGGTCTTAAATAATCAGGCCCCATCTTATCTTAATGACCTCGTAGCACCATATCACCACAGTAATAATGCTCCTGTGGTTCCAGACCACTGAGTTTTAGTGAGAAGGCAACAACAGTCACTTTAGTTTAAAAGTAAAGTTCATTTTCTAAAGACAGGAGACTGAAAGCTTCGACATCGATACACGTGACTCTGATCATTGTTTTCAAGATGTCTCATCTGTTCTGCAAACCTTTGGTTTATTAAATCTGAACGTTTTCATACAGTAACATATTTGTACTCATCATATTGGTGATTTATTTCAGGTGTGTGAATATGATAACTGGAGAACGAGGCGAGGTCGTTTCAGACTGATACCATAGGTGTGTGTACTGGGAGGCTGAGCAGAAACATTCGTATTCTTTGAAAAATGGTTCATCGAATCACTTTTAGCTCATTTTCTGACACACTGAATCTCAGAGAATGTTTGAACAAGAATATCGCTGAAATAGAGCAGACGCCCTCTTTACTATCAAAGATAAAAACCTTAAATTCTGACTGGTCTTTGTACCATCCAAAAGGATCTGTAGTTTGGGACAGATACATCAAAAAATATACAAGTACTGGCAAATATGAGAAAAGTGTCAGTTTAATGAAACACTTTTATTGCAAAAGATAATTATAGTTGTACAAAGTTGAATTTTACAACACCAAATGTTTTAAGATAAAATTCTGAGTCACAAAAATGAAGAAAATTGTATTATTCAGCTACTGTGTGCAATAAGTCAGTCACATGATCAGCTCTGTTAGCACATGTAGGCTACTCATGTTGGTATAATAGCATTCGCTAACTTTTCGGCTAATCTCAACTGGATTACGCAGACAGTTGATTGGTCAGCTAACCAACATGGTTAATGTTCGATCTGTCAAAGTCCAACACTGTCCCTGCTGTGTTTCAGTTTTCCTCAGGTGGACAGACCAAGCTGACCAATCAGCAGGCAGCACTGCTTTGTGCAGTATCCAGTGGGCGTTAACCGCCAGCTACTTCAGAGCGAAGCCTTTTCCCAAACAGTTTACACTACAACTGGGGACTGTATGCATCGTCTACATGACACCTTTATGATATAACAATGGGATAAATCACACCTCAGTACTGCATGAAGACTTGAATCTGTGATCTTTGCACTCAGGTCAGCAACGAATAAAGAAATGCAGTGACGGTACAGTCTCAGCACTTTGTTGGCTCTGCCTGTCGCCTCTGTTGGGTAAACAGAGCTGTTTCCACCTTAAACACTGTGTGTGTGTGTGTGTGTGTGTGTGTGTGTGTGTGTGTGTGTGTGTGTGTGTGTGTGTGTGTGTGTGTGTGTGTGTGAGAGAGAGAGGGGAAAGCACCAGCGTGGTCAGGATTACAGTATGTGATAAAATATTTCTGTCACTAGGTGGCAGCATCACCCTGCGTGTGTGTGAAAATGTGAATTTTCTGCATGTTTTTAATAAAATTATATTTCATGGGTGTCGTGTAACTTACAGAAATGAGTCGAATACATTGTGTTTGTGTGTTTTGGTTAAAGCAGCTGCTTCAGTGGGTCAAAGGTCGTCCAGGCTCACCCTGTAAAGCACACGCAGGAACCCACCTGTAGGTGGCAGTGTAAGGCCACAGTTCATCTGTCATGTACGCTCCACCATAAGTTCACACACCTCCATCTCAGCAATGAAACCCTGGTTAGAGTTCAGGCCTGAGACACAGCACCACCCTCAGAGGTCAGACGAAGGGTGGCTGTGAGAGTCTCACTGAAAATCCACCCACATCAAATCTGACTTTTACACAGAAGCCTGTTTCCAGGCAACACCAAGTATGTGTTTAATAATGCAGCCATCCAACCGTCCTTATTGATCATCCGACCAAACACCGGATCATGTCCGACTGAACACGTTCCTAAAAAGACGAGGGAGCCGTCACATATCACCAGTGGTTCTGTGATGATTGACTGGGTTAATCAATGCCTTTCTTCCTCCAGTGTGTATTACATCACAGGGGCAGAAGATCTTAATGTTGCCTCAGATTCGCTTAAATAGCCAAAGATCCTGGTTGGATCCCAGAGGAGACGCTGGTGGCTCGAGACTGAGCCGGGAACAGTAAATACGAAGCTGTGGCGTCCCCTGTGACAAAGATGGCAGCACACAGGCACTTCTATCGCTGCCTGGACTGTCGTTACATAAATCATAAAGACAGAAAATCAGTTGTGTTCTCTTTGTTTTACTGGTACATCGCATCGTCTTCTACACATTGAGCTCATATTCTTCTTAAAATTGTGGCATTCTCAGTTTAAACATCTGGATTCTAACTCCTCTGCAGAAGCCCTGGCCCTCTGTGCGCCCCCAGTGCTTCTTCACAGGCTATTTGGCATTTCCTGCTGCAACAGCTGAGTTGCTCCTGGGAGACACGACATGAAGGGTCCGCTGGTAATTCAACCACAGTCCTCCTCATCCTGCTCCACTACCCAGCAGGAAGCTAGGGCACTGAGAGGCAGGAGGAAGCAGCATGCCCTGACCCCTGCTGCTTCCAGCCTCCAGGACCTGCCCCACCTGATCTCACCTTTGGTTTTTGAGATGAGTTAAACCGTGACCAATAAGGCAGTGAGCATCGTAGCTTACAGCGGACAAGGCATCCAATGTGCAACGTCGGCCCCGTGAGCAGCACGCTGGATTCTCTCTGCAGAGAGACTCACTCGCCGGGCATCAGCCACAGAGAGGTGCCGTTGGGTAACAAGCCCAGAAAGATCACGGCCAGCTTAGAGTGTGAACCCGCACGACCACGGCCAGTAGGCCAGAAGGGAACCGGTCACAGTCACTGTGGAGGAACTGACAGGGCAGCCACACAGGTAAGGGGACTAATGCTGTCACCCAAACTCAACCACACACAAAGTCTCAACGCAAGAGTCTGTTAATACCTGACTGTAGCTTCATCACATGTTCCCTGACCCACACAGGCGGCGTTTGACTGTTTAGCCTCATCGCTTGACTGATCCTACTGGCACCAGCAGCTAAGCTAGGCCCACGGCGATGGGAACACAGGAGCAGGGTCATCTTCGGCTCCTCGCCCTGAAGTCTCCGCCTCCTCCTGCTGTGTCTGCACCTTGGTCCGGCACCTTCATGACAGTGATGTCACAGGTGTCACATGACACCCAGGACCTCAAATAGACCCAGAGATCCTTTTAAACTCAGAGACGAGACCAGAGAACAATGCATCAGACAGAAAGAGCAACAACAAGGGTCAACAGCCAGAGTTTTAGGGTCCAACAGCCCATTTTTAGCTTGTGTAATATCCTGAGTTATTCGTAATTAGAGCCATCTTCTTATATTTTGTAACTGGCTGTTGTTACAGTCTTGCAGCATCTGTGGCTCCATAATTTCCTCAGGGATGAATAAATATTGTGATTGAATCTTCACTTTCATCAACACTGATTGGACTCCACAGACTGCACAATGCTGAAAACGGTCTCAAACACGACAAATTATCTCCAAATATCCACTCTAGAGTCTAACTCTGAACTCCAATCAGCTTTTCTCACACTGAAAACTCAGTTTCAGCTCTGAACGCGTGCACCCTGAGCTAATAAGCAGAAAGACATCAGAGATTCACCATGGCAACAGCCTCCAATTCAGTCCAATGAAAGCGGACCGTGAAGGAGAAAAGAGGGTTTTTATTTATCGTCGTCCACTCAGGCATCGTTTAATGGACTTCTGCTTCACAGAGACCCAGCTGGAGTCCAGCAGATGTTACACACTGACCGACCCGACGGTTTACTGTCAGACTCAGACTGTTAATGATGTGTTTGAACACCTGAACATATTCAAACACATTCAGACTGTCTGCAAGAGCAAACAGCACCTTTAGACCATGGCTGGTCTCAGTGGCTCTGTGGTAAAGTGGTTAACACAGTCTCTGGCTTGAGCTCCAGAGCAGCCACGTCAGGATAAATCAGCGGTGGCGCCCCCTGGATTCTTAAAGCCCCGTCAGACTCATTTTCACTCAGGTATTCCCATCACTTCAAGCATGTGTTTGGTTTAAACAGGGATTCCTGCAGAGAACTTTTTTATGTCAGCGTAATAAAGTCAGAGTTTTAATGAGGATGTGATCACAGCAGGATCGGACATGTGGCTGCCCTTCGGCCCCACAGAACCAGAGTCTGACCCTCGCTGCCTTTAGTCCACGTGGCCTTGCTCCCTGCGGTGTCTCAGCACAGCTCGGCCCAGCATCAGCAGGAAAAACACGGTCGTCATGGCAGCATACGATCCCAGCACGGTCTGCACGGCGGCTGGAAAGTCGGGATGCGACAGAAGCGACTGGCTGCCAAAGTGGGGGTACACGAGGAGGTGGATCTCTGCCGCCCGGCGACCGTGCAGCCAGCAGTAATACACACCTGCAAGTGTAAAGACACCTCAATCAAACTGAGCAGCACAGAGGTCGGACCTCATCATCGTCACCGCTGAACTGAAATATGATTCAGAGCGTCTAAATAACAAATCTGATGCGGGCCAAACACCGACTTCAGATGGAGCATCAGGTAAGAGCCTCTGCGTGCCCTTCCTCACCTATGACCCCCTACTGTGGGCAGTGACCACCCTGTGATTGCGTGACCCCACACTTCCTGCACCCTCCTGGTTGAGGCACTTCCTGTACAGGGAGGAGACCCCAGATATGCACAGATTTGGTGGCAGGTCTGGGATCCCCAATTTCTCCAGGGTTAGCTTCACAGCTTCACCTGCTGCCACCATAAAGTTCGGAAAAGGGTGGAGAAGACCCCGAGTGTAAAGAGTTATCTCAGAGTCAGCAGCCAAATATATTCACAAAGAGACATCTCGAGTAAAGGTCACCTGATGTGAGCTTCATGACTGGACAATGAGATGAGACCACCTGATGGGGGCGCTGTTCATACCTGAGTCCTGCGTTTGAGCCGGCTGGAACAGCAGGTGGTGCCCGGTGTCTATGAGCAGTCTGAGGTCTGCGCCTGAAGAGTGTTCAGACCTGTAGATGGGTTCGTTCCCTCGGTCCCAGGCGACCGCCATGTCAGGGCGCGCCCCGGGACAGCCCAGGGTGAGGACCTGCCCGTCGGGATGGGTCAGGTAGTACAGAGGTAGCCCGGTTGGCAATGAGGCAGAACTGTGACACAGAAAAACCCAGAGGTGAAACATCTGGATTCAACAGCAAAGAGCACCGCAGGAAATCTTCAGGACACAATCTCAGAGATGATTCACGGAGACATTCGGACACTGTGGTTCCAAGCAGGGCGACCACGCGTCCATGTGTCAGAGACGACAGGTGAGAGCGCACGAGGGTCACCACAAACAAAACTTTACTGGCACAAAACGCAAAAAGGAAAAAAACTACACGGGAACAAAGAGAAGACCAAAAACAAAGACTACATCTACACAGGGGGCTGACTCCAAGCCAGGACATGACAGGAAGTGACACGTACAGAAGAATAGCATGACCGACAGGAAACAGGTGAGAGTGAAGAGACTGTGTCATGAAGAACAAGTTTAGCATGAATAACTAAATAACATGTCAGACAGACGTCCACACACGGACGCGTCTCTGAGTTTTAGCTTCAATAACAAGAAAATAAAACCATGACTCTGGTTTGAAAGGAGCCCCCGTGAGGTCCAGCAGCAGACGGGTTCACCATCACAGTGGTCACAAGCCACTGGGAATCTAAAGGCCTTCTTATTAATTCGATCTTCAGAGAGGAGGATTATGTAAATGTTTCTATACTGACTGCTGACAATCAGACTGGATTGAGACAGGTTGTGCATCATCTTCAGTATCTCTCTGCAGGACCAGTGAGTGATTTTATTAAAGCCTTCGCCTCGACTGACCCGAGCCACTGTGAGAGGGGACTGAATCTGCACAGATGCTCTGTCGTGTCAGGGAGTGAAAGAGTTAGTGTAAAAAGGGAAGCAACTATTAGTGTAATGGGTCAGTGCAATATCAGGAAGGTCAGGGCATGTGCAACACTGGGGTTTGTGCAACAAAACTGATGTGTTTCTGTTACTGATCTCTATACTGTCCTCTGTGTCCACTCGTCATTGTTCTAGTATAATGTGATCACTGTTTTTGTCCTTGTCACATGACCTGTAAATAGTGTCTCTGTATGTTTTTGCTAACGTGTGTGTGTAACACCAGCCTGCCAGAGGGTCTGCAGAGGCTGTAATCTGGCATATTTACATTTGTTAAAGTATTCAATAATATGTAGAGCTCCTCTTTCTAAATAAAAACAATTATAATAACTAAAAGTTCATTACTGAAATACACTTTGACCCCTGAAGATCGGGGGACGTCCAAACCGAGAGACATCAAGCTTCTGATTTGACCTCTGACTTCCTGAGTAACAGGAAGTCTGTAATTGAGCACAGTGACCGGCTTGGTGCTGGACGGGTGTCACGCACACGCTCACCTGGACCCAAAAAGAGACATCAGACCGAGCAGCTTGGAGGGCGGGGCCTGGGACGGACATGTCATACGACAGCTTCTGACCTCCAGCTTTGCTGCGACTCTGCTTTGCTTTAAACCGAAGGCTCTTGGCACCGCCCCCGAGCCGCAAGAAACGACCGTCTGATTGGCCCGCCTGTAGCGCACGTTCAGGAAGCGGGAGCGTATGTAGCAGAGCCCGGCTCGGACCTGCTCGCCCGGCACGCCGCAGCGGTCGCACACAGACCACGGCTGGAAGCTGGTGAAGAGGCGGTACAGAGCGCTGAGGTCGGCGCTCTGGTCCCGTTTCCCGTCGCTAGCCTCTGAAGCGAGTCTGCAAACATCAGCTGATCGTTATTTCTTAAATATCGATTGATTATTAAGCTTAAACAAGCAGGTTCGTGGTTGTCATGAATTCAGTATGTGCTCAGCGCACCTGTTGGTGAAGCTGAGCGTGGGAGCCTCCTGGATGTCCAGGTCGTAACCATAGAAGAAGTCTTTGTGGGCGGAGCCACAGATATAGATGCCTGCATCATCGGGCCCAGCTCTGAAGATCAGCAGGCTGAAGAGTCGGATGGAGAAGCGACTCCGCAGGTCTCCGCTGTGAGGAACCTGGCTGGGATCGAGCAGGTGGTTGCCATGGTGATCAGTCAGCGTTTTGGTGTCCTCTGATCGTTCCAGATGTTTCCGGAAAAACCAGACAACCGACTGGACCTGAAACCGATATTTGAACCTTTTTCAGTCTGCACAGTTGGAAGAGGTTCTTAAATAGACGGAGGGGCTCCAGCTAGAGCCGCTACTCCTCCACAGCGAGCGCAGCACCTCCTGGCGAGGTGTGTCGGACGCCACGGTCATCCTCGGATGGCCACCGGCGAGGGGGTCCTGATACAGTTAAAACCATGAAGTCGTAAATGAAATCTAGACGTTTGATTTGACTTTGTGCAGATGGAAAACCAACAGGAATAAAATAAAGAGGAAATGTTTTTCAGGTTGGTGACATTCGTTGTCGCAGTTTGCCTCACGAGGCTTCGATGTTTAAGGCATCGAACGTCTCAGAGTCAAAAACTTGTGTTTTCACTATAAAACCGAAAGCTCACCTCCAGCATACGCCCTCCATACAATCATATCAACAGACTAAAACTAAACTCTGCAAACTGAAACAGATTCAACACAAAATATGAACCAACACTAACTGGATATTATAAAAACTACAGTTTCTCTGCGCAGATACCTGACACCCCAGGTGTGCAGTAGAAAACAGATGGTTAGTTACTCGTGTACTCTACCTGCTCTGGTTTGCAGAGGCAGGGCAGCTCCACGGTGACTCCTGACAGGTAGGCAGCGTTGGTGAAGGTCAGGAAGGCGGGACACGCCGTTCTCGCAAAAACGTCCTGTTTGTCTTCAGGGGCCTCGTAGCTCCACGCCTTTGGAGTCAGGAAGAGGAGGAAGAGCAGGGACAAGGATGGCAAAGGCATCTCTGAGGAGGAAACAGTTTTTTTTAAACAGTCTGAAGAATGTTTACTTTCAAAGACAAACCGATGAGCTGAACTGTCCACTCCAATGACCTGCAGGAGTCTAAATATGACTGTGGGATCTTTGGGATCTCTGCTTACAGGAAAGACAAACCTGGAGTCAACAGTAATGCACATTTACTCGCTCATAATGAAACAAACTCACATATTTTCATAAGGTGGGAGATTCTCGAGCAGCGAGCACGACTGAACCTCAGCGTGTGGCCCCAGGTGTGAACAGGTGAGAGTAATGCAGCAGTGATGAGGCTCAGCAAACGTGTTTCTGAGGAAGGTGAGAACGAGTGCGCCTGCATGCGTGGCGGCTGAAAGCGCTGAGCAGCTCTATGAATAGGGATGGGTATCGAAACCCGGTTCTTGTTGAGAACCGGTTCCCACTGTTTCAGTTCCTTGGAATAGTTTGCCATTTTTGCAAACGATTCCCTTATCGATTCCAGTCGCCACGAATGACGTCACCACGTTGCGGAGCGTCATTTACCTGGCAGGAAACACGGCGCCTACGCACCACAAACGCTCAAAAGTTTGGTTACACTTTACAAGAACGGATGACGACAGGGCAACTTGCAATACTTGCAAAGTAGATATTTCATTTAAGGGAGGAAACACTACGAATATGCAAAAGCATTTGCTCACAAAACACGCGATGACCTTAAATGAATGTCGTGTTTTTAATTCGCTCCAGGTAAATAATCAACTAACAGTGCATATTATGTTAGCGCGATCTGCCTTATTACAAAACCTGCCATTACTGTGCATTTAGTGACCATGATGAGACAGACAGAGTCTGGCTCAGATGCTGGCAGTTCTCGCTGCAGTCTGCCGGTAGCGTCTCCTTTCAGGCAGGATAGACGAATGTCACCGAGCAGTGACTCAGTTTGTGGTCAAAGGCTTGCACCCATTTGCCACAGCAGATGATTTTCAGTAAGTGAATGTGTTTAATTGTAGGCAGGGACATTACTGGATATTCTTGTGTAATTGCTACAGAATAATTTATGTTATACTTTGTTATTGCTACAGAAGAATATTTATTTTATTATTTTACATTTACAATGTTTTTTCCTGGGGACCCTGTGACACCCCATTGAAGAGCCGCAGGCTGGATCTCTTAAGATCTCACTGTTGGGTTTGTAAGGCCATGTTACTCCTAAATTTCTATCTTGTTCAAAGAGAAGATATAAAACAAAGTTCTAAGCTAGTCGACCTTAGTGTCCTCCGTTTTTAAAAAGAATCGATAAAGAATCGAATCGTTAAACAGAATCGAAAATGGAATCGGAATCGTGAAAATCTTATCAGTACCCATCCCTAGACATGAACGCGTTTCATTTATTCAGAGGCTGCTCGAGTGTTTGCTGATGTTAAAACGTGTCACTCTGCCACTCTGCTTCCATTAGCGTTTGACATTTATTTTATTTGCTGCTTCATTCTGTTCCCTGAAAAGACAAACGTGTTAAAAAAAAAACATTTCCCTCACTTAATGCTGTCAGCGGGAAACAGGACGTTTTACTCCAGGAAGGTCTCCCATTCAAACCAGCTCTTATCCTCTGACCAGTTCATCCATCCTGTGTCAGGGTCGTGGAGGGACTGGAACATAGCCCTGCTACACCTGGACAGGTGGCCAACCCGACACATGGTTAACACAGAGAGACAGATGACCATCCACGTTCACATTTGGAATCACCAGCTTACCTAACCGCACTAACTGCGTGTTTGGACTGTGGGAGGAAGTCAGAGATACTGGAGAGAGCCCCAGGGAGAACATGCCAACTCTACTCAGTTGAACCCTGGACCTTCTTGTGACAGCCCCAACCACTACATCACCTGCTGCCACCTGCTTATGGCGATACCACTACGGCTCTCATCTGAGCTTTAGTTTTATTTATTGGTACCAAATGGCAACAGCAGTCACTTCAAGGCACTTCAATCAATCACATGACCAACGATGACTTTCACTGAGAACATGGAGGGAGGACAGCCACAAGTCTGAGTCTAACAAACATGTGCGTCTGTGTTTGTGGCTCATGCACCCACAAACACAGACGCATGAAGAAGTAGTGCCATGTAGTGCATGAAATAAACTGCAGAGTGGTGCCAGTGTTGCTCGTTAATACAGCGTCCACATCAGCACAGCGACGTCCTGAGCTCTCATCTGTGGAGATCACTGAGTGAACCAGGACTGGCCCTTCAACGTTCTGGTTCAAACTACTTCCTGTTTCCTCTTTAGCAGGGCTGTAAACGCTCACCTGCACAGTCACCTGCTTATCTGTCCTCATTACGGCTGCAGAAACGTGCACACACACTAACGAGGACTACAAAGATGCATTTAATGCTATGCAGCAGGTCTCGCCGGTCTCTGTTATAAGAACTCCAAATGTCATTTCTGCTTTGTGCTGAAAATAATTCCTCGTGTTCAGAGAAAGACGAGGACGAGTGGGCTGAAGCAGACGTTTAATGGACCTTCAGAGCGAGCCAGGGCTTGTAATGGTTGAGAGACAAACACTGAAGGACCTGAGCTGCAGAATCAATGCTATTAGTTAGTCAATAACCGGGGAGCGGGGTCCGATACCTGAAGCTGCACCGATGTGCTGTTTGTCTTTAGTTTGTCACATTAAAGATGCATAGGATGTAATCACAGTGTCACTGCTCTGATGCAGAGGAAAGCAATGAGATGAAGAGTGATGGGAGTAACAATATTACACAATAAACTTTCTTTGACTGATGAAGGGCGTAGAAACATCACTGCCTTCCCCATGATCACATGGTAAAACCTGAAGCGTGCTGGCGCCTGCAGCTAACCTCGGCAGTGTGGAGGCTCTCTCGCTGCACCACCTGAGCCTCCAAATAGAAAGTGGACCAACTGCAGTCCTGCAGAGCGGCTCAAAGATGACCAGAGCGTTTCATAAAAGCAGACATGCTTTAATATCTGAAACCCACAGGACGGCACCCACACATCGCACTGAGCTCAGCTGCTCCCCTCAACGGTTTCAGCTGCTGTTTTCTCTACGATGGGCCCCGGCGGCCTTTTAGAATCAGAGTCAGCCACTCTGACTCCACTTTAAAAAATAAACCTTCTTTTATTTTAGAAATAGGCAGTACATACAAAGAAAAATAAACCAAAAGTGATGCCATGTGCACATGTTACACATGATATAACAGCAGGGGTTCATCAGAGCGACAGCCTCGGGGAACAAACTGTGCCGGCTCGTTTCAGTAAACAGCGCTCTGCAGCAAAGTCTCCCTTCATGCATGTGATTTCTCTATTGTGCTGAAATCAGCAGCCTCACCTGCAGCGAATCCTGTAGCAGCAGCTGACGATTCATTCATCTCACTGAGAAAACCTGATCCTCCTGCAACATAAACTACCTGCTGTTGATCCTGTTCTTCCTCCATCCATGCTTCCATTTCCTCCGGACTGCTGTCTCCTCAGACCTGAGTCCAGCTCGCTCGTCTTTTACTGAACCCACAGAGACGTCACTCCTCCCTGACTGGATCTGAGTCCATGTCCACACTAACATGTTTTCATTTGCAAACTTCCGTCCACACTGAGACGGCGTTTTTGGAACACAGAGCTTTTTAAAAGGCTCTCCAAAGCAGATACATTTGAAAACGCCGTTTTGGCGTGTGGACCGTGAAAGCTGAGGCAATTTTAAGTGCTACGATGGTCTGTCTCTCTTCCATTGTTTAATGCCTTTTTCTCACTGTGTCAAGGCTTCATCATTCACTGCTGCAGAACAGCGGTTTGTTAATCCATGTTGTGTTCCCTGAAAAAGCCTCTTTGAATAATCTGAAATGCACATCATTTTCAGTTTTGGGAAACCTTTTTTTAACGTCTGGCCGTTCACCACTTACCTTTGTACTATTTCAGCTGTTCACTGGACTTGAGCGACGTGAACTGCAATGAATAACTGGAAAAACTGGGGGTGACCAGTAGTGTAGACAAATACACACACGTACAGTCCCGCCCTCATGCATACATATACAAATACAAAGCACTCCTTAGAGTGCTCAGAGCTGTTTGCAACCTCAGAGGGGCAATCGGCCCCAGACCCAGGTCCAGGGGGGTCCTGGGCCCAGAGGTGAGGCTGAATCAACAGACCGTCCTCTGGCACATCCACCAAAACACAACCCTGGCGACACACCACCCGTGACCCAAGCCCCCCATGCCCAGCCAGAACCCCAGCCTGGAGCCAAAGCACCCTCAGAACGGGAGGATTGCCTTCCTTACTGTGTTGGTGGAATATTACTTTCTCCTACTCCCTTGACAAGTGCACACTACAACTATAACCCAGTGATCCATGCCACTTTGCGAATTTGGAAACAAATAATTAAGCACTTTAATCTGAAACCACTATCAGTGTGCATCCCTGTTACATCTACCTCCTGTCCTTCCATCATGTGCAGACGGAGCTTTCAACGTGTGGCATGAACTTGGTATTCGTAAATTAAAAGACTTGTATTCAAACGATACCTTCATGTCATTTCAACAATTGAAAGATAGATTTGGACTACCGTGCAGCCATTTTTTTTATATCCGTACACATCTGCTGCAGTTTGAAAGCATGCCGTCCGACACCTTGGATAGATGCCTTAGTGATAGCCGGGGGTCCGAACAGAGAGTCTCATTATTCTATAACTCACTACAGGAGATGAGTACACCTTCTACTCATCCAATTAAAGAGGAGTGGGAAAAGGAATTTGGGATCTCCCTATCGGAATGTTTTTGGCAGGTCTTACGCAACATAAATGTGCTTTTTATTAATTCCTGTCATTGTTTAATTCAGTATAAAATTGTACACAGGTTACATTACTCAAGGGAAAGACTTCACAAAATGTATCCAGACTCCCCTCTGTGGAAAACGTGTGACACATTATGGAAATCTGTTACATAGTTTTGCACTTTGTCCGAGGCTTCAGGGCTTTTGGTGACATCTTCACCCATCTGTCTAATATTCTTAACACCAAGATTCATCCAAATCCAACAGTAATTATCTTTGGGCTCTCCAAAGAAACACAAAGTTTACAACATGCTCAAAAAGGTCTTGTGTCATATGCACTGATCATCGCAAAGAAACTGCTCCTGCAGCTTTGGAAAGGCAAAGAGGTTCCTGTGTTGAAGATGTGGCTCGCAGAGCTTACAAATACACTTCACCGTGAAAAAATAAGATACACCATGAATGCCGATGTGAAAGATTTTGAACTAATTTGGCGTCCTGTGCTTGCATATCTTGGGAAAATGCAACTTTCTGGCAGTCAGGAACGGACTTGAAATCTACTTTAATCATCCAAATCATCGATTGGTGGATTTTTTGTTCGTCTGCTTATTTATTTAGAGAAAAGGGGGCATAAGTCTTATTAACCTGTAACAACTGTGATACTTGCTTCTAATAAAAGGTATTTGAAACAAAGCACCCTCAGAACCACAACCCCGCCCTGGACCCACCCAGGAGCAGCATGGCTACCAAGCACAGACTCCCCCCAGCAGCAACCACCAGAAAAACACCGCCTAAGAGCCACCAAAGCCCCATCCAGGTCTACACCCCCCACACTGAAGTCCCCCAAGAATCCCACCCCTAGGGAACCCCCAGATGTACGGTGTATTTAATGATTTCTCTCATCTTTTTGTTGTTTCTTACATTAGTATGACTAGCTTCTACAGCTTACACCAGCCTCCAACTAACTGACCTCTGCGGTTTAGTGTTCAGTGCCACTATATTAAACTCGTTCATATTCCTTCTGCATCGATCTTAATGGCATCCATTCACGTCCCGTTAACGGGTGTGGCTGATGGGGACCGGGCCTGTTAGCGGTATCTCAGGCCTTCTGGTTTCTTCTCAGATTAAGCAGGGTAGACACTGGGAGGTCGAGGCAGTTAGAACTGGACTTATTCCTCACCCATCGGCTCTGCACAGCCTGCTGGGTAAGACCCATGGGATCAGGGTGAGTGAAAGGAACGCTGGTCCCACCAGACTGACAGTGTTCTCCAAGGTAATAAAGATATAAGGTTACAAATCCTTGTTTTAACCTCACACCGTCCAATCACACTGCTCAGAAGGATTTTATCGGAGCACTCACACGTTTAAAATTCCAGATTCTGGCTTTGTTAAGACTCAAGCGAAAGCCTTCATAAATCAGCCCCTGGAACATTTTGGCTTCTCCAGCAGCTCCCCTCTCATCCTCTTCATTTTTCTCCACCCTTCACCCATCCGTGAAATCACAGCATCACTGAAGCCTCAAATACATTTAACGCTTTCACCTCCTCGCATTCCTCTCTCCTTATATCTGTCCTGCTCTGAATATCCTCCTCCTCACCCTCTGCAGTCTTCAGACTCTGTCCTCCAAACCCTCAGACTGATGCGCTGATATCGCTGACATTTACTCTGCTGTTAAAGTTTAATCTAATTAAACTCATATGCAGCCTTCACCTTTTTCACCTCCTTATTTCCTCTACTCCTCCTTCCTGTTGGATTTCCCAATTAAGTTAAATGTCAGGTCAGCCCAAACTGAAGGTCCTCATTTTATTCATATCATTGCATTACCCTCTGCAGTTCCTGCATTTCAGCCCATTAGCTGATTTCTGATCACTTGAACAATCCAACATCTTAAACAGCTGCACCGCTCAGATTCCCTGCAGTCTTTAAATGCATCATCAGAGCTGGACTGAATAGATTTGATTAATAAGAGCTTCTGTTATTTTTGTCAGACTAACAGTCCCATGACAGCTGCGCACAGACTTGTCTGGAAACTGAAGGGTTTTTGATTGGATGATAGTATCGATATCCATAAACCAGCTTGTTTTCCCCAGTGCCCTAATGACCTACCGGAGACTCCAGACTTTGTTTCTGGGAATAATTTTAGAGCCATCCATGAGGGTTATGTTTTATACCTGAACACTCAAAGACGAATCTGACAACTCTCAATGAACTTTAACCTTTAAGAACCATCATGTGACTTTGTCCCCATATTTTATTCACAGGAGCTCACACAGCTTCAGAAGGATGGAAGGACAGGCAAACGGACAGCCTGATGGATGGATGGACAGATGCAGGGCCGGCCCGTGGCATAGGCCGTATAGGCAAATGCTAAGGGCGCCGTCCATCAGGGGGCGCCACGCCAGTGCCACAAATGTTGAAAAAAAAAGAAAAAAGTTGGTACTATTATTTCTAAATACAAAAAATAATCCCACGTTAATTAAAATGCAAAGTAAAGCTTATTTAATAGAAATATTATTTGTTACAACGTTACACTACACTGCTGATGTAGGGGGGCGCCACCTAAAATCTTGCCTAGGGCGCCAGATTGGTTAGGGCCGTTTCTGGACAGATGGATGGGTACTTTATTGTACGTACTTGACTCAAGCCATGTTTTTATCATTTATTGTGAAATGCAAAGGAAATCCAGTCAAATAGTTTACTGACTGTGGTCGTCTTTCCTGATTGTTAGCGTGAGAATGTTCATGTTACACCGCTGAAATGATGGGCCAACTCATCTCCCGTGCAACATATTTATTTTTACAGAAACCTGTAAAGACAGAAAAGTGTGATTAATCGGTTCTTTCGGCGCGCAGGCCGTACGCTGCCTCTTCACCACTGACACTACTTCTTCTAGTGTAGCTGACATCACTTTATACAAGTAACTTATACAGCTTCATATTCACATGCACCACTCTTATAAACTGCTTAAATCACAAAAATACATTTTACTATACGCATGAATAACATAGTGAACTCTGATTACAGTTTTATCTTGTTTTTACTACTGTTTTAATCTATTTATGAACCTGTCTTATTAACACTATTTATTTAACTCTATCCCTTTCAAATAAACACTTTTCTTAACATATTTCTATAGCATTCACTCGTCATGAACTAAACATAAAGCAACTTACATTTCTCTTATTGTGCAAAACATATTAAGTGTGGCTTTAACCCAACAATATACCTGCAATGAACTCACAAACTTTAGGTACCGTCTAACACCTCGATCGGCACAGGCTAACAACTGGACCAACTTGGAAATTAGCTCTTTAGCTTAACATTCGCCACAAACAAAACATTTATCATTAATCGCCACTGCTGTCTGTCACTTTTAGAACCTCTGTTTTATATTACCAACCACCCAGCTTACCTGTAAAGACAGAAAAATGTCTGATTAATCAGTTCTTTCGGCACGCGGGCCGTAGGCTGCCTCTTCACCGCTGACACTACTTCTAGCGTCAGCTACCGATGCACAGGACTGAGTGCCCTCTGCTGGTGGAACTTATACAACAGTAAAACTGACATTACAGTGGCCTTACTAAAAGAAAATGTCTCTGAGCATCAAATAAAATGGGGGGCTACTATTTTCATGTCTCTGTCTTTAACATAGTGCCACATTCACAAAGGTCGATAATGTTTATACAGCACTGTGCAAAAGGCTTTTCACTTCTTTACATTTTGCTTCCAAGGAGCCAAACTTCGTCTGTGCTCTTTTTTTCTTTTTTCTTTTTTTTTTGGCCTGTCCCGTTTGGCTCTTTTGCATCAGAATTGTTGTCTAAAGGCAAACAAAGATGCCCAACGGATTTACTTTGCCAAATTGACCATCCCAGCCTTGCCGTAATGGTCCATTTGATTCACCTTTTATTGTTTATTTTATTTTCACTTACTGAATACGGGACAGACTTGACTGGGGGAAAGAAGGGGAGAAAGAAAGAGGGAAAGAGAAACAGCTGAGAAGAGGGACGGGGGAGAAGGGCAAAAGACAAAAACCAACAGAACGGGCAGAGAAAAAAAATGCATATATCAATCACCTGGATCACCTGTTGAGAAAGAAAAAAGAAAACAAGCAGAAGAGAACAAGAGTAATAGAATAAACAACATCACAATGATATATGGGAATATGACAGTAAATACTAAATGTTAAACATTATTGTGCAGCACATAAGATCAACAGAACACAGTGTGCTTTGAGGTAGGAGCCAAAAAGGGTGTAGTTTGTGGGTGTGATCACCCGTGTGTACACCTGTGAGCATGGACGCGCTTGTTTTTTGTTTTTAAAAGGTTCCTTCATGTAATAATCTGCTAGAGGGTGTGGGGGGGCCACAGCCCCGTCCTCCAGGGCATGAAGCAGGTATGGAGGAGATCAAAACTCCAGACATCCAGAGGCCCCCAGAACACAAGAGACCAAGGAAGACCAACAGAGGGGCAGCTGCGCCACTGTCCCAGAAAGAGCTGAGGAGAGTCCCAGATGAGGGCTCACTCAGCAGCCGCGGAGCAGAAGCCGGGGGGAGTTGCAGTGACGCGCCCGTGAGCTCCGCCGGCAGCCAGCCGTGCCTGAGTGACCGAGCCCCAGGCCGAGAGGCCGGGGGCACCCCACCTCCGAAGTGGCCCGAGCGAGCCCCAGGCTCCAGGCCCCGATAAGCGGCCGCCAAGGAGTGAGCCGGTGTGTACCTGGACGCCCACCCCCGGACACAAAGAACCACCAATGCACCGATGTCTGAGGGAGTCCGCCACTGGTAGGGGAAGTGGTGGTAGGGGGAGATAGGCCTCCAAACCTTGGAGGGCCTGAGATGTCCCCAGAGAGGTGGCGTCTGATACCCAACCTGACATATAGACACAGAAATACAGGCACACACAGATACAAACATCCATTCCCACCCTCATGCTCTCATATACACTTACTCCACACTCAACCAACGTGGAGACAGACATAAAGAGACGCTGTACACACGATCACACTTCGTCTGTGCTCTTGAGCAACAGTTTTTAAAGTTCTTCTTTGGACATCGGCTGCTTTTGACTCATGTTCAGTCCCTGTACCTGAGCATTTTCACAGGAGTGTTTTTAACCCCTGAACTCTGACCTATGAAGCACTGAGCTCGGAGATGAACCAGTGTTGTGTCTACACATAACAGAAACCTTAGCATTGAACCAGTTTTACATGGTGTCTTTAGGCTCTTTGTTACCACAAACACACACAGTTTGGCATAAAATAGTATTTTTGTACCAACAAGCAGTGCCTTAAAGAGCTGTTAGCTGAAAGCTCTGCATGTCTGACAAACTGGACCAAAAAAGAAGTGTGAGGGCTAAAACCTGAGTAGAGCTCAGTTTCGGAAAGTCACGTCCTGTAGAAAGAGGCACAGCACAGCCAGAACATGGTCAGTGTGTGGGAGGAGGTCAGGAGGAGGTCCAGCAGTCTGCAGCCATCTGTGAGGACGCTACAGGTCAGTCACTGCTGTTGGAGAGCTTTGATCAACTGATGAGTCCGATCCACCGTGCAGCAACATCTGGAAACATCAGCTTCATGTTTCAGCATGACAATGATCCAAACACAGTGAAGGCACAGCTGGATAGAAACACACGGGGGAACAGAGCCAGACCTCAGCATGACTGAAGCAGCGTGGGATCATCCTGACAGGGAACAAAACATCCAAAGAAGTCCTTTGAATGTCCTTCACGGAGCCTGGAAAACTGTTCCTGAAGATCCTCACAGAGCTGACCGAGAGCTGAAGGATGAAACTGCTCGTACCAAATATTAACTTACAGCTAAGAAATGAACAGACTCTGATTTTGTATTTCCATGTAGGACCACCGAACTCTGCACTGTCACACACACGCAAACATGTGTGTATTTATATCTGGGGACATCTCATTGGAATAATGCTTTCCCTAGCTGCTTACCCTAACCATCAAAAATGAACCCTAACCCTGACCCTAACCCTGACCCGAACCCTGACCATGAACTAACTGCAACCCTGACACTAAAACCACATTTTGAGTCTCAAAAACGCTTTCAAACTCATGGGGACCCACGAGGGCTGTTTGTCCCCACAAGTGTAGTAAATTACCAATTTTTGGTCCCCATGAAGATGTTAATACCCATCCAGACTCTCTCTCTCTCTCTCTCACACACACACACACACACACACACACACACACACACACACACACACAGAGACAAACAGACACGTACTCACACACACGCACACAGTCTCACACGCACACAGTCTCACACAGACACACACACAGTCTCACAAATAGACACACACACACACACACAGACACACACTCACACACACACATGTGTCTCTGTGTGTGTCTCTGTGTGTCTCTGTGTGTGTCTGTGTGTGTCTCTGTGTGTGTCTCTGTGTGTCTCTGTGTCTCTGTGTGTGTCTCTGTGTCTCTGTGTGTGTCTCTGTGTGTCTCTGTGTGTGTCTGTGTGTGTCTGTGTGTGTCTCTGTGTGTGTCTCTGTGTGTCTCTGTGTGTGTCTCTGTGTGTCTCTGTGTGTGTCTGTGTGTGTCTGTGTGTGTCTCTGTGTGTGTCTCTGTGTGTGTCTCTGTGTCTCTGTGTGTGTCTCTGTGTGTCTCTGTGTGTGTCTGTGTGTGTCTGTGTGTGTCTCTGTGTGTGTCTCTGTGTGTCTCTATGTGTCTCTGTGTGTGTCTGTGTGTGTCTCTGTGTGTGTCTCTGTGTGTGTCTGTGTGTGTCTCTGTGTGTGTCTCTGTGTGTCTCTGTGTCTCTGTGTGTGTCTCTGTGTGTCTCTGTGTGTGTCTGTGTGTGTCTCTGTCTGTGTCTCTGTCTGTGTCTCTGTGTGTGTCTCTGTGTGTCTCTGTGTCTCTGTGTGTGTCTGTGTGTGTCTCTGTGTGTGTCTCTGTGTGTCTCTGTGTCTCTGTGTGTCTCTGTGTGTGTCTCTGTGTGTGTCTCTGTGTCTCTGTGTGTGTCTCTGTGTGTCTCTGTGTGTCTCTATGTGTCTCTGTGTGTCTGTGTGTGTCTCCGTGTCTCTGTGTGTCTCTGTGTGTGTCTCCGTGTCTCTGTGTGTCTCTGTGTGTGTCTCTGTGTGTCTCTATGTGTCTCTGTGTCTGTGTGTGTCTCCGTGTCTCTGTGTGTGTCTCTGTGTGTCTCTGTGTCTCTGTGTGTGTCTCTGTGTGTCTCTATGTGTCTCTGTGTCTGTGTGTGTCTCTATGTGTCTCTGTGTGTGTCTCTGTGTGTCTCTGTGTCTCTGTGTGTCTCTGTGTGTGTCTCTGTGTGTCTCTGTGTGTGTCTCTGTCTGTGTTTATGTATTGTGACTTCTTGTGTCCTGTTTCTAGTCTGTCACGTCTCCTCTCTCTCTCTCTCTCGTCTGCCTTTCCTCCACTCTTGTCATGTTCAACCGTTTCCTGTTTTATTGTGAAAGTCTTGTGTTTCCATGTTCGGTGTGTCTAGTTTTGCTTCCCTGTGGCGTCATGTTAATTTGTGTCAGTGGTTTTAAGATAAGATAAGATAAGATAAGATAAGATAAGATAAGATAAGATAAGATAACCTTTATTAGTCCCACACGTGGGAAATTTGTTTTGTCACAGCAGGAAGTGGACAGTGCAAGAGTTATGAGGCAAAAATTAGAATACAATAAGAATAAATACAGTACACAACTGTACAGAATAGAATAAAATAAAATACTATATACAGTAGAATAAAATAAAATAAAAATACAATAAGATAAAAATAGAATACAAATACAAATACTATATACAACTGAGTAAAAATACAACGATGACAGAAAGGATTATTGCACTTAGTATTATTGCATATGTATGGATGTGTGTGCTTGATCAGTTAAAGTCTTTATTATGGAGTCTGACAGCAGTGGGGAGGAAAGACCTGCGAAATCTCTCCATCCCACACCGTGGGTGCCGCAGTCTCCCACTGAAGGAGCTGCTCAGTGCTGTCACAGTCTGCTGCATGGGGTGGGAGATGTTGTCCATCAGGGATGACAGCTTAGCCGCCGTTCTCCTGTCACTCACCACCTCCACTGGGTCCAGAGGGCATCCTAGAACAGAGCTGGCCCTTCGGATCACCCTGTTCAGTCTCTTCCTGTCCCCAGCAGAGATGCTGCCGCCCCAGCAGACCACGCCATAAAAGATAGCAGAAGCCACAACAGAGTCATAGAAGGTCTTCAGGAGTGGGCCC
The DNA here is from genome assembly GCF_963969265.1 of Rhamphochromis sp. 'chilingali'. Lineage (NCBI taxonomy): Eukaryota > Metazoa > Chordata > Actinopteri > Cichliformes > Cichlidae > Rhamphochromis > Rhamphochromis sp. 'chilingali'. The sequence goes on from NC_137939.1 coordinate 37,524,374, forward strand.
TCCACTCCAAACGACCTGAGTCTCCGCAGCAGGTACAGCCTGCTCTGCCCTTTCCTGTAGAGGGCGTCTGAGTTATGAGTCCAGTCCAGTCTATTGTTCAGATGAACACCAAGGTACCTGTAGCTGTCCACAGCCTCAATGTCCATACCTTGGATGTTCAGTGGTTGCAGTGGAGAATGCTTGTGCCTGCGGAAGTCTACCACCAGTTCCTTGGTTTTACTGGCGTTGATCTGGAGGTAGTTCAGCTGGCACCAGTCCACAAAGTCTTGGGTCAGTCCTCTGTACTCCTTGTCGTCCCCATCAGTGATGAGGCCGACTATTGCAGAGTCATCAGAGAACTTCTGCAGGAAGCACTGGGTGGAATTGTGGGAGAAGTTTTGCTTCCCGTGTTGTGCTTCTGTGTCTGTGAGTCAGCATCTCCCTCATGGCTGTGTGTTTAGTAATTTCCCAGTTTAGTTTGTATTTCCTGTGTTCAGCAGTAAGGCTGTGTCAGGCCCCCGTGAGTCTGCGCTGGGATCCAGACATTTATGACAGATTGACCCATTTTACTAAAAGATTTTCTCCACAAACATGAAGCTAGCAGACTAATGCTTCTTAAACCAGAGCCGCCTGTCACATTTGACTCCATCTGTCTTGTGGTCAGCTCACCCTGCAGCCTGAACACAGCTGCTGTGTTTACGGCCGTATTTCTCTGAAAAGAGCAGCCAGTCTGAGCGACTGATGCTCGAGAGGCTCTGTGACCGCAGCAGAGATTTCAGGTTCTAACAGGAGAAAATGAAATTCTGAAGCGGTAAAGCAGCGAGACAAAAAGGAGCATTAGAGCCATTTCATTTTTTTCATTTCAGGTTCAGTCACATTTAGCTTGAGGTGAATTCTGGTGAGTTTGTCCGAGGAGATGCTGCCCAAACAAAAACACGCTGCACTCCAAAGAAGACTGCCACAAAGGTCATCCAGCAAATGTGCTCGCACAGAGCTGAAATGTGCTGAAAGGGAGCTGAAGAAAACACGTTGCAGCTTCTCTCAGCGTGTTTGTCACAGAGAGAAACGTGTGAGCTCTTTGTCGGCCAGCAGCGTTGCTGTCTGTGTTCGACCTGCAACTCTTCGTCCGCCTTAAAGAACACCTCACCCTGTCCTGCAGAAAAGCTGCACATTTTTCATTCTTTGTAATAAAGCTCAGCCTTGGTGCACCACGGCAAACATTAAACGCCCTACTGAGAGAGAGTTCAGCCTGCCTCAGCAGCTGTTGGTCCATTTATGCTCTGCAGTACTCTGGGCTCTTCTTCATCCCTGCACGGCTTGGATCGGCACCAAACAGGACAAGAACAGACTGCAGCGCACGGTGAGGTCTGGTGCAGCCAGCACCGCTGCAGCCTGGATGCAACTCCTGCCCTCCTGTACGTGCTCCAGAGCACTGCGGACGCCTGGATTTAAATATCCCTCATACATGATGTGTGCAAGTAAGCGGACTATATATAGTCCTAACCACTTATCCATATCCCTACAAATGGCTGTGTCCTGCTGCTTTGGTCAGTGTGGTCAGTGTGGTCTGCGTGCAGAGCTCGTCATAAAGCTGATTCTCAGCGCAGCCACAGAGCAGGCTCGGAGCTTTCTCTGGGTTAAATCTGATTGGCTGTCAGGAGCTTTACAAACTCTTCATGTGTGAAGCGTCGTTCTGCCTGTCATCCACTGTTTCTGTTGCACATAAGGAAGACCTGAGGACCTTGCAGTGTGAGTGCAGGCCGGCACATTACACCTCTTCTCTGGTCTGAGTGCAGTCATGCTGTTTATTCTCGCAGTATGCACGGGCCTCCCAGCTGCTCCTCCTGCTGTTTGCGACTCTGAGCTCTAAGTTTCTTCAGTGCAGATCCATATTTGTGTGTGAGAGCTATTTTTCCCTCTGTTGGCTTAAAGATTATCAATCTGCTGCTGTTTTCTTTACACAGAGTTTTCTTGTATTGTGTAGCGCTGTTTTTGGTTGTGTTGCTTTATCTGTTTAATACTTCATGTTTAGTATTGGGAGCTGCTCTGATGTTTCTCATTTATCACATATCAGTTAGATAACTAACAGACATGGACCAGGAACACCTGGATCAGCACTGCGGTATGGTCCATGCTACGCATCGAGTCCAGCAGGTTGCAGAGGTCTTTAAAAGGTAAACCTAAGCAAACCTGTTTGTTTGTGGGCCTTTCTGTCTGACTCCAAGCAGTGAAACGCTCAGTTGGGCTAAGATCAGCTGACTGACTTGGCCCTTGAAGAATCTCCCACTCCTTTGCTTGAATAAACTCCTGGCTGTGTGTTTCGGGTCATCTGTATTATGAAACACACTGACACACACACACAGACATATATACACATGCAGATGTACACTCATCCCCCCTCCAAACGCCTTCGACGCTTATTCCCCTCCAATGCTGAGAGATTAAGAGTGTTTTCATGTGCTGAGGTGTTTTTTCTGTTCTCAAACTGATCTCCCTGTTGGAGCTCAGTCTGGGGGGAGTTATTTTTTTCTCCTTATCTTTCCTCATGTGGTGCATTTTCAGAATCAGAATCAGAATCAGAATGGGTTTATTGCCAGATGTTGAGGTTTACAACATTAGGAAATTGCTGCGGTGCTTCAGTGCAGACAATAAGAATTAAAGTGCTATGTAGAAAGAAAGATGTGTGCATGAGATATACATGAGATATATACATGAGAATAAGAATTATGAGTGCTACGTAGAAAGATATATACATGAGTGCAGGTGATGGTCAGTGCCAAACATGAAATGATGCAGTGACACAGCGTAGGGTCATGTGTTGGTGGCGAGAACAGTCATGTGGTTATTGTTCATGTGTCCAACAGCAGAGGGGAAGAAACTGTTCTTGTGGCGAGAGGTTCTGGTGCGAATGGACCGGAGCCTCCTGCCTGAGGGGAGCAGGTCAAACAGACTGTGTCCAGGGTGAGAAGGGTCAGCTGAGATCCGGGCTGCACGCCGCAGTGTCCTGGAGGTGTACAGGTCCTGCAGAGATGGGAGTCTGCAGCCAATCACCTTCTCAGCAGAGCGCACAACACGCTGCAGTCTCTGTTTCCATTGTTATACCTCTCTGACCTGTCTTCCCCATGTGATGTTTGTGTAATGTATGTGTGGTCGGAGGGTAAGATGGCGCCGCCATTGCGTGCAATAGGTCGGCAGCCTTATGAAATTTCCAAATTGTGGGACAAATAAAGGTATATCTCATCTTATCTTATCTTAACACCTCAGAGTTCGTTCTGCTGCTTCGGTCACATCATCATAAACACTCATGTCTAGGGATGGGTACTGATAAGATTTTCACGATTCCGATTCCATTTTCGATTCTGTTTAACGATTCGATTCTTTATCGATTCTTTTTAAAAACGGAGGACACTAAGGTCGATTAGCTCAGAACTTTGTTTTATATCTTCTCTTTGAACAAGATAGAAATTTAGGAGTAACATGGCCTTACAAACCCAACAGTGAGATCTTAAGAGATCCAGCCTACGGCTCTTCAATGGGGTGTCACAGGGTCCCCAGGAAAAAACATTGTAAATGTGAAATAATAAAATAAATATTCTTCTGTAGCAATAACAAAGTATAACATAAATTATTCTGTAGCAATTACACAAGAATATCCAGTAATGTCCCTGCCTACAATTACACACATTCACTTACTGAAAATCATCTGCTGTGGCAAACGGGTGCAAGCCTTTGACCACAAACTGAGTCTCTGCTCGGTGACATTCGTCTATCCCGGCCTGAAAGGAGACGCTACCGGCAGACTGCAGCGAGAACTGCCAGCATCTGAGCCAGACTCTGTCTCTCATCATGGTCACTAAATGCACAGTAATGGCAGGTTTGTAATAAGGCAGATCGCGCTAACATAATATGCACTGTTAGTTGATTATTTACCTGCCGCATTAACGGGAGAGGATGTGCAAACGTTACCGCTGCTGCTGGGTTGAGATTCACGAGTCCAGAATTAAAAACACGACATTCATTTAAGGTCATCGCGTGTTTTGTGAGCAAATGCTTTTGCATATTCGTAGTGTTTCCTCCCTTAAATGAAATATTTACTTTGCAAGTATTGCAAGTTGCCCTGTCGTCATCCGTTCTCGTAAAGTGTAACCAAACTTTTGACCGTTTGAGCCGCCGTGTTTCCTGCCAGGTAAATGACGCTCCACAACGTGGTGACGTCATTCGGGGCGACTGGAATCGATAAGGGAATCGTTTGCAAAAATGGCAAACTATTCCAAGGAACTGAAACAGTGGGAACCGGTTCTCAACAAGAACCGGGTTTCGATACCCATCCCTACTCGTATCCCAGTGCCACTGGCAGCCATGCACGTCCAAACCATCACACTACCTCCACCGTGTGTTACAGATGATGCTGTATGCTTTGGATCACGAGCTGTTCCACGCCTTCTCCATACTTTTCTCTTGATCTTGGCCTCATCTGTCCAAAGAATGTTTTCCCAGAGCTGTGCCGGCGTTTTTAGACGTTTGTAGCCGATCAAGCCTTTCTATTCTCGGGGCTTATGAATGGTTGCACCCTGCAGTGAACCCTCTGTGCTTTCTGTCATACAGTCTGCTCTTTATGCTGCACTTGGGTATCGACACGCCTTCCTCCTGGAGAGTGTTGTTCCCTTGGCTGACGTTGTGAAGAGGTTTCTCTGCACCGTGATTCTGCGAGCATCCACCACCGTTGTCTTCCATGGACGTCCAGGTCTTTTTGCCTTGCTGAGTTCACCAGTGCTCGCTTTCTTTCTCAGGATGATTTTGTCACTCCTAATATTGCAGCAATTTCTCAGACGGTTTGTCTTTGTTTGTTTCAGAGCTGCATTGACTGCATGATGTCTGTTCACAGCAAAATCTTCCAAATGCAAGAACCAAACATCAAATCAAATCTTTAATCTTCTTCACTGATGATGACATGACGAAGGAATTGCCCACACCATCAAACGGCCTTTCAGTCGATTGTCCAATTACTTTTGGTCCCGTTAAATAGAGGGCGGCACATGTTAAAGAGCAGAAACTCTTAAATCCTTCAAGTTTCAAGTTGTATTGTCATGTACAGATAAACAGTGTAGCCACGTTTACCCATAATGAAATTCATTAGTGCTCCTCAGCTTTACATGAGCATATAGAATTTTGGTGATTTTAACATCCATGTAGATGCTAAAAATGACAGCCTCAACATGGCATTTAATCTGTTATTAGACTCAATTGGTTTCTCTCAAAATGTAAAAGAACCCACCCACCACTTTAATCACACTCTAGATCTTGTTTTAACATATGGCGTAGAAACTGAACATTTAACAGTGTTTCCTGAAAACCCTCTGCTGTCTGATCATTTCCTGATAACATTTACATTTACAATAATTGATTACACAGCAGTGGAGAGTAGACTTTATCACAGATGTCTTTCTGAAAGCGCTGTAACTATGTTTAAGAATGTAATCCACCCACTGTTATCATCTTCAATGCCCTGTACCAACATAGAGCAGCAGCTATCTGAACGCTACTCCAACAGAGGTCGATTATCTTGTTAATAATTTCACCTCCTCACTACGTACGACTCTGGATACTGTAGCTCCTGTGAAAACTAAGGTCTCTAATCAGAAGTACCTGACTCCGTGGTATAATTCTCAAACACGTAGCCTAAAGCAGATGACTCGTAATCTGGAGAGGAAATGGCGTGTCACAAATTTAGAGGATCATCATTTAGCCTGGAGGAATAGTTTGCTGCTTTATAAGAAAGCCCTCCACAAAGCCAGAACATCTTACTATTCATCACTGATTGAAGAAAATAAGAACAACCCCAGGTTTCTCTTCAGCTCTGTAGCCAGGCTGACAAACAGTCAGAGCTCTGTTGAGCCAACAATCCCTTTAACGTTAACTAGTAATGACTTCATGAACTTCTTCACAAATAAAATTTTTATCATTAGAGAAAAAATTACCAGTAATCATCCCACAGATGTAATATTATCTACAGCTACTCTTAGTACCATTGATGTTAAGTTAGACTCTTTTTCTCCAATTGATCTTTCTGAGTTAACTTCAATAATTACTTCCTCCAAACCATCAACGTGTCTTTTAGACCCCATTCCTACAAAACTGCTCAAAGAAGTCCTGCCATTAATTAATGCTTCAATCTTAAATATGATCAACCTATCTCTAATGATCGGCTATGTACCACAGGCCTTCAAGCTGGCTGTAGTTAAACCTTTACTCAAAAAGCATCTCTAGACCCAGCAGTCTTAGCTAATTATAGGCCAATCTCCAACCTTCCTTTCATATCAAACATCCTTGAAAGAGTAGTTGTCAAACAGCTAACAGATCATCTGCAGAGGAATGGTTTATTTGAAGAGTTTCAGTCAGGTTTCAGAGCTCATCACAGCACAGAAACAGCTTTAGTGAAGGTTACAAATGATCTTCTTATGGCCTCTGACAGTGGACTCATCTCTGTGCTTGTCCTGCTAGACCTCAGTGCAGCGTTCGATACTGTCGACCATAATATCCTATTAGAGCGATTAGAACATGCTGTAGGTATTACAGGTACTGCACTGCAGTGGTTTGTATCATATCTATCTAATAGACTCCAGTTTGTGCATGTAAATGGAGAGTCCTCTTCACACACTGAGGTTAATTATGGAGTTCCACAGGGTTCAGTGCTAGGACCAATTCTGTTTACATTATACATGCTTCCCTTAGGCAGCATCATTAGAAGACATAGCATACATTTACACTGCTATGCAGATGACACCCAGCTCTATCTGTCCATGAAGCCAGATAGCACACACCAATGAGTTAAACTGCAGGAATGTCTTAAAGACATAAAGACCTGGATGGCCGCTAACTTTCTGCTTCTTAATTCAGATCAAACTGAGGTTATTGTACTCGGCCCTGAAAAGCTTAGAAATATGGTATCTAACCAGATTCTTACTCTGGATGGCATTACCTTGGCCTCCAGTAACACTGTGAGGAACCTTGGAGTCATTTTTGACCAGGACATGTCCTTCAACGCACATATTAAACAAATATGTAAGACTGCGTTCTTCCATTTGCGCAACATCTCTAAAATTAGAAATATCCTGTCTCAGTGTGACGCTGAAAAACTAGTTCATGCATTTATTACTTCCAGGCTGGACGACTGTAATTCATTATTATCAGGAAGTCCTAAAAACTCCCTGAAAAGCCTTCAGCTGATCCAAAATGCTGCAGCAAGAGTCCTGACAGGGACTAGAAAGAGAGAGCAGATTTCTCCTGTTTTGGCTTCCTGTTAAATCCAGAATTCAAAATCCTGCTCCTCACATACAAGGTCTTAAATAATCAGGCCCCATCTTATCTTAATGACCTTGTAGTACCATATCACCCTATTAGAGCACTTCGCTCTCGCTCTGCAGGCCTACTTGTTGTTCCTAGAGTATTTAAAAGTAGAATGGGAGGCAGAGCCTTCAGTTTTCAGGCCCCTCTTCTGTGGAACCAGCTTCCAGTTTGGATTCAGGAGACAGACACTATCTCTACTTTCAAGATTAGGCTTAAAACTTTCCTTTTTGCTAAAGCATATAGTTAGGGCTGGACCAGGTGACCCTGAATCCTCCCTTAGTTATGCTGCAATCCGGTTGTTCAGTGATGACGCGACGAATCCTACTTCCGGGTCTAAAGTAGTCTGCGTTTAATATGGCTTTTGTGTTGTTAACATGTTTAGTGTTATGTATTTTCTTCTATTTGATCTCAAAAAGCTCCTAAAACAGTCAGTGATCACTGTTGACCTCCCTCGGCTTTTATTACCGCTAATCATTTATTTAAGCTCAGTTTTTAAAACCTTACGATGTAACTACAGCCCAGCCCATGCAGCAGTATATGAATGACTAACCTCGTATTGTGGATGGATTATCTCAGTTGTTCTCCTGGCTGAAGTTTGGTCCTTTTACAGCATCCTGCCATGCGATTACATTTGTTCCTGACCACCGAGAACACTCACATTAACTTTTATCGAGTGGAAAAAAAGTTAGCTTGTTTATATTATGCTAACATAGCTGTGTCGCTAGCGGTCACGTAGCACATCATTATATACCAGCTAGCCCAACTTCAGTAACCCTACAAACGTCACTGCTGTTTAGTTTTCTGTCTTCATTTATGCTGGAAGTGATAGCAGAGCTGTACGTTTTAATTTGTTTCCAAAACCCCACAGTCAGGACATGCTATATTGTATTTAGATAGAAGCTAGCGAGCTAACTCCCTGCTAACTTCTAACTCCGTTAAATGTCATAAATTCCGTTTTCATGGATGCCTGGATGTTAAACTCAATTGTTACACCTGGTAGAGCAGAACGCTGATCATTTTATTAAAGATGAAAGACTTTAGACAGTTTTTCAACTCTCAGTAATCCCATAGTGATCGTTTGATATATGGACCTGCAGCGGAGTTTAGACCCAGACACGGCTAGTGACGTCAGACTGAACAACCGGATAGACGTAGGCTGCCGGGGGATTCCCATGATGCATTGAGTTTTTCCTTTCCAGTCACCTTTCTCACTCACTATGTATTAACAGACCTCTCTGCATTGAATCATATCTGTTATTAATCTCTGTCTCTCTTCCACAGCATGTCTTTTATCCGGTCTTCCTTCTCTCACCCCACCCCCAAGCAGATGGCCCCGCCCCTCCCTGAGCCTGGTTCTGCCGGAGGTTTCTTCCTGTTAAAAGGGAGTTTTTCCTTCCCACTTTTGCCAAAGTGCTTGCTCATAGGGGGTCATATGATTGTTGGGTTTTTCTCTGTATCTATGAAGCGCCTTGAGGCGACTTATGTTGTGATTTGGCGCTATATAAATAAAATTGAATTGAATTGAATAGAAGTGTGCAGTTAAATTAGGAAGACAATAACAGAAAATTGCAGCAATAATAATGATAAAGAGAAAAAAGACAAAAAGTATTGAATATTTCGAGAATTTAAGACTAGTATTCATAGTTTGTGCAAGAGTATTTATTATTTTTCATCCAGTTTGAATGTAGATACCCTCGAATGACAGCTGAGAGTGTGCACATGTATATGGAGCTAACAGAGAGACAGGGGTGGAGAGGAGGAAACCTCAGCTGGTCTAACAACACTCACAGCAGAGGCTGCTCCTCCTACGATTCCTGAGCACATCTGGCACATCACCAAAGACCTCAATCATTTTTACGGAGCCTTGTGTGGAAGCTGCAATGTTCAGAATCCACCGGGGTCATCATGAGGGCCCGTGGCACACACCCACAGCACCACCTGTTCACACCCCTGTCCTCAGGCGAAAACTGTCTGAATCACAGACAAAAATGAGCCTCAAACAGCTTCACAGGCCATCAGACTCCCGAATCAGAGACTCCCGAATTCTCCTGAACATCAGGACCATTACGGCTGCTGTGCAAATACTAGGTCACTTCTCCCAGTGGGGACAAAACGGCCCACTGGAGACATAATCCTCAGACATCGGAAAGTCATTCTTTCATTAGCTTTGCACTGGGTGGCAGTGCTTACGGAAGATGCATCGTTTGAGTGTCATAATAAGTCAGTGAGACACCCTGATGTCCCTGCGGATGCCTCGGTCTCAGGTCCTGTTGGTTTACAGTAAATATTTGCAGACGTGTGCTGCAGAGGAATGAACAGACTGAAGGCCAGCAGATGATTGGGTCCATTATTGAAAGCCCACACACAGAAACACAATCAGCAGGTAGCAGAAATGTCATTTGGGTAAAGGTCAGCAGGCTTTTTCCTCGGCGGCAGCTCTTTGTTTGTCTCTTTTCATCTTGTTGTTCTGACTGCACACCAATGAAGACCCTCATTAAGATTCCCCGGGTAGCGATCAAACAGAGGAAACAGTGCTCACTCGGCAGCTCCACCCACACTGGGATGGATTCATTGTGAGAAACAGACATGAAGCTCTGCACGTATCTGCTGCTGGTTTCTCTCTGAATGCTGATGAAGGTAATGCTCAAGCCCGTTCCTCCTCACGCTGACCCTCCACCTGCCTGGAAATGATGTTGGTGTAATTGTTGTGCACTTATTATCTGGTGGTGTCAGGCTGCGGTTTCCATTATGGATGGTTTTTGATCTGTGCTGGCAAACACGCACACACGACAGACCGGCAGGACCCAGGGTTCAAAGACTTCCAAGACACAACAAGATTTTTAAAGAAGAGTTTAAAACACAAGGAAACCAGGAAGGTGAAGACAGGCGAGACAATCCTTCACAGGAAAGGAAAACAGAAATGTGTGCTTAGACACTGGGAATCATGACAATGTGTTCACCTTCCTCATCTGCCTTTGTCGTTGCAGCATATGTCATCGTCTAAAAGGATGTGTTTCCTGATTGGATGTATGAGGGTGGTGGGCGGGGCGCATGGCGGCGTCCTCCCACAGATTTGTGCTCAGGATTCTTTGAGCGTCTCCTGCGTTCAGCCTGTGATTATATGAAAGACACAGATTGAACCTTTCCACAGTGTCTGCAGCAGCAGTGCTGCGACGTTCGACGCACACCGAGGACGCTGAAAGGTTCGTCACTGTCTCGTCATAAAGTCATGGCTGGCAGCGTTTCACACGATCCTCCATCGTGCTGTCACGGCGGGGATAAGAAAAGATTTCCTGCCCCAGAGTCGCTCCCCCGCTGCAGTGATTGAATGAGGCTGTTACCGAGTGGACGTCCGTGTCATAAATCAGTGGCGAGTACACAGTGCTGCTGGCTCACAAAGGCCCATCTCAGTCACTGATCCGTCCAAGGCTTATTTCTGGTTTGTAAACTGATTCATGGGACTAATTTTATTTTAAAGGTTCAAACTCGAGCAGAGCGGCCACACAAAACTGCAGCTTCTTCAGCCCGTAGACACGAACCACGTCAGGGCTGGTGCTGTCCAACTCTTCATGCTGGAGACACTTTAATGTTTGCCTCAGTGATGCTGATCAGATCCTGTTGGTCTGGTCTTAGCTCCACTAGCCCCTGAGCATTGTTGTCCTCTGTTGCGTCTTTCCCCATATGCTCTTCCAGTATTCCTCCACCTGCGGTCTTGGTGGGGCTGTTCTCACGTTGTTCCCGTGTCACTAAGAGTACATGTTGGATGGTTCAGTGCAGAACATCCTGTTTATCTTTGTGCAGTGGCTCCCGGCTTGCTGTCCTGTCCCTGCTCTGGTTCCTGATGTGATCTCAGTTCAATAAATCACCTTTAGCTGTCGTCAGTCGTTGGAGTCTGCTCCGTGGACCCTGACGATGCTCTTCTTATTCCACTGTACTACAGTCTATTAATCAATTCATTTATTTTAAGATCAAAGAAAATTAACCAGCAAAATGTTTTGATAATCAATGAGCTATCTTCCAATTTAACAAATGCACGATGTTACGACCTTTCCAGGAGAACACAGGAAGGATCAGATCTGAAACTTGGGTTCAAAAACCGAATGAACAACTTTTCAGTGTGTGCAGGACGGATGATCGTCCTTTAACAGTCATTCAGCACACGGCAGTCACTCACTTATACACTCGTCAGCACAAACGTGCTCATCAGCCTTCAGCTCCGGAGCGAAACAGACTCCTGGGTGAGAAATGCTGAAGGCCAAGAAAGAGGCCAAGCGGATCATCATGGCCTTGCCATATTGGTCCATTTGATTGGCCTTTATTATAATTATGTATTTATTTTATTTTATTTTCAGTTGTTACAGACGGGACAGACATGACTGGGAGAAAGAATGAGGGGAGAAGAGAGTGAGAAAGGGGGAAGAAAACAAACAAAAACAAACAAAAGTAGCAGAGACATATTTTAATAAAAAGCCACCTTCTCAGGGCTGGACTCGTCTTTGTGGTTCTGGTCATATCCACCCATCAGCAGGCAAATAGGTGAGGAGGTCAAAGGTCTTAGCTGACTTAGTCACAGAGTCAAAAACTGTCAGCCTCTTTGACCTCTCTGAAGGTCGGAGGTCAGCATGTCATGGAAGCAAATAAATATGATGGAACTTAAGCCTGGGGGGAGGGGCACAGGTGGTGTGAGCTGATAACGACCTTTAGTTCACACTTATCGGCACGACCTTCCCCCATCAGGTCCATCGGCTCTCAGCCACTCGCTTGGTAACGTTAGGCTGCTTTTCTCAGCTAATGTTAGCTTGTGTTGCTAACTGCTGATGCTGGGAGCCGAAGGAGGCACCGAGGTCCAAAGAGCTCAACCAGAGGAATCAGCCCATGGGTTGTTAGAGGGATGCTGGGATTGTCACTGTTTAACTGCAGAGAGTTTTTCGCTGCAGCATCTTTGACCTTCCTCCACGTGAGCAGAGCACAGCGGAGCAGCCTGCACATACATGCTGGATATACGAACTCTTCTCACCTAAGAGGCATATGCACTATGCGTAACCTAAGCAGCGGGTCGATGAAAGCAGATGCAGGTCAGAGTGCAGATAGGATGAGGGTGAAAGACGAGCTGAGTGGTCTGAGGGCAGGAAGAAGAGGATGAAAGCAAGCCCACATGCACACACACAGACGTCACACTCTGCACAGGTGAAGTGACGTCTGAAACAGATTCTCTAACACGTGCCTGACGTTTCCTTTGCCGTTTATCTCTCCTCAGCGGCGAGCTGGAAATCAGAGATCAGTGAATTTATCAGCAGAGTGAAATCTCTTCGATTCCACGTCTTTCCTTTCTGTTTGGAAACCAGAGTGGGATCAATAATGCGATTTATTTTTCTGTGAGTGTTTCCAGCAGTGTGACACGAGCACGGATCAGCGACTGCTCCGACACGAAGGTGACGAACGCTCTGAGAGAGGCTGCCGCTCGTGCACACGGAGGCCGTCGTGCTCGGTGACCTGCTGCTGCTCGCTGCGCCTGCCACACTACAACAATGTGTGAAAGAGAAGAAGTCTTTTGTAGTTCATGTATATTCAGCTCCAGTGAAATCATTTAACACAGTGCAGTGGGCTGAATATAAACCCAGCACAGACATTCTGGAAGTTTGTATTTGGATGATTTCCTTGTTGTAACGATGCTTCTTGGCAATAAATCTCACAATGTTGGAAAGGCTGTTTATTCCCCCATAAAAGGCGGCACATTTGTAAGGAAAAAATGGGCTGTGCATGACAAACTTGCCAAATCTTCTCTGCCAACAGCTTTTTCTGCTACTGCTAATCGAGTGCAGCATTATTTGGAGTGAGCCCCAGTTTCCTTTTCAGATAGAAGGCCAAGTTTCATATAACGATGTCAGAGACAGGCTGTGAAGTAGATGACAGCACAAGAAGACCGTTTCCTGGGCAGCCTTTAGTGCAAAGAAACTGTTACATCGAAGAAATCATTCAAACACAACTTCCTTTGCTCTTTGAGCCACGTTTATAATTTATGGTGATAAAGGAAGAAGGGAAAACTCTGCACGTCCATTTGCTGGGCAGACCTCTGATTATCCACGTGCTTGTTACTGATTGACTTTATTTCAGAGCTTCTGTCTGCAGAGCTGCTTTGAAAACATGTCCGATGTGTTTCTATTAACATTTCCCACTGATGGATTATGGAGGTGTTTGGGGGAAGGGCTTCTTACTGCTCCAGTGAGGTCCTCATCACCTGCCAGTGTGCAGCGATGAAGGCCGAGGGTTCACGCTCTAAGCATTTACTGACGAGCTGAATAAGAAAGGAGTGCACGCCGTAGGCTCGGAGCTCATCCAGCTAACTTCAGTTTCAACTTGCTGTTCTCACTGATATCAAAGTGTTGCACTTCTTAGCAGGCTATGTTGCCATGGTAACTGTTGCTTTGGAGCAGGTTATGCTCCTGATAGGAAATCAGCAGGGATGAAATCACTGCTGACTGACCAATTAGATCACTGGAAAACAGCAGACGCTCAGACAGTCACAGGGTCTGAAGGTTCGTCTTTATCTGGGGAGCCAGGAGTACCCTTCAGAGAGAGCTGGAGACTGCTGCAATCACAGCATTGTAAGAGGGTGTAACGTTATCCTTCTTCTATCCTGGATCGCCCCGAGTCTTCCCAGCTTTGACAAATATCCTGGGGTACCTGCATTTACTCAGAGCCTCTCTGATATGTAAATGTAGTGTTTGTAACGTGGGGAAACCTGAGAGACAAGATGTTTAACCCACCGAGAACACAATGTCCAGATGAATAGGACTTCCTTACCTGGATGAGCAACTTTTATCTTCCTTTAGAAAATGTTGTCACTATATGTCCATGTCTCTGATTGGTCAGCAGCTGCAAACTCTGTTATGTCAGTGTGCCATAGCTGGACTGATAAACCAAGTTGATAACAACCTTTATGTGACCTGTTAGCCTCACTGATGATGTCTGACAAGCCAGATAAACAGAAGATATCCTGGATAAATATATGGATATGTTGAAGTGGACTGAGATGAAAGGAACTGGCCCCAACGAGGCGTTCATTATTGAATGAAACTGAACCGAGATCAGCAGCTGCCTGTTTAAATCTGAACCTGCACTGTGACTGCTTCCTGAACGATGAGCTGACAGAATGATGAGCTCAGACCAACTTAATCATCATATCTTTATTCATTTAATAAGCACTGAAAATATACAGTTTAAAATTCAAGCTGAAGCAGAAGGTCTGTCTGCACTGACGACAAGCGAGCGAGCGTAAAGTTCGGTCTGTGAGTGCAGAACGCTAATATGGCTGCAGCCTGGGTCACATGACTCAAACCGCTCCAACGTATTTACGATATGACCAAATATGTGCGATTAAAGCACAGCATCGTCATCATCAGGACGTTTTTCCTGCAGCTGTGTCGTGTGAGTGGCGTGGGGCGGTGTGGGTCAGTCACTCGGGTGCTGAGCTAAGTGCAGTCCACAGTAAAACACAGAGTACATTTATAGATATCTATATATATATATATATATATAACAGACTCTGCCCACCCCACACATTAGAAAGAGTAACAACAGAAACAACAGAAACACCAATGAAACACTTTTTTCCTCTGTTCATAAAGATATAGAAGAACAACAGCAACACGTTAGTTTTCTCTTTGTCAGGTCAAACATTCATGTGGTCTGTAAATGTAAACTAACACGAACTGTTACAGCTGGTGACGAAGAACAACCAGAGAGGTCACATGATCGTGTTTTACATGTTCAAACAGAAAGCTGTACACGCTCCTCTCTACGTGCTACGAAAGAACGGCGAACAGGAGGAGAACGTCACGGACAAAGAGCTCGCGGCAGCGTTAAAGCTCCAGAAACGGAGCCCTCGATGCTCCTACACACAGTCTGCTGGGTTTGTACGAAAGGTGACCTGTGCTCAGAAACCACCTGAGAGCAGCACACGTCCACGGAGAATGCTTTCAACCACGCCTCAGACAGACGTTTACGCCGATGACTCTGGGTCCTGCTTTGGACCTCCAAACCAGCCTTCAGCTGGAAGGAGTCCTGGAGGTGCTACTGCATTACAGTCACACTGATGCAGCATGTTAAATACACTTCACATTCTGATTCATGCTGTGGACCTGACTTCATGATGGAGATGTTTGGAAAACAGCAAACAAACTCGCTTCAGTTTGAGCTGTGGGTGGAGGTCACAGACTACCTTCATCAGTCCAGAGTAGCAGGTATACAACCACCTGTGGCTGAAGGCACCGCTGCAACCGTTCTCTGAAGGCTGATCAGTGTTCTGCATCGGCACCGGGGCCACGAAGGCAGACATGAAGCCTCATTTCTTGTCATACCAGAAGACACTTTTATCCAGTTTACTGATGACCTGAATCGTGCTGCTTAAAACCAGACAGCTTTGTTGACATAAAGCAGTTCGACACATTGCTCCCTGAGCCCGGATGTGCGAGAAGTTTCTTCTTGTTAAAAGGGAGGTTTTCCTTCCCACGGTTACCAAGTGCCTGCTCAGAGGCAGTCGTCTGATTGTTGCTGCTGTTGTTGTGATTTTGAAATGAATATTTGTGAGTAAACCGGTGTACCGTGTGTGCATCACAAACATTATTGTAAGTTTCATTGCATATTATGTATTTGGATGATATGGGGCAAGAATTACTCTGTTTTTCCATCACGTCTGGTTTTATCATGTGATCTGAGACAGTGAATCCAGATGCACAGGGCTCAATAATGAATGTAAGACTACATATTGTGTAGAACTGGAAATTTTTCATAAATATTAAGTATTAGTACTAAATATGTGATTTAAATGTACTGAAAAAAATCTAAACTGGATTGAGATCCACATATTTTCAGTTTCTTACACTGGTTTCAGGATCGACCTGTTATACAAATAAGAAAAGATATTCGTCTCCCTTCAGATGAGAGATTGGCCATTTCTGAAGATGTCATATCTTCCGCGAGAACGAGTGCTGTCCACAGACGGTTTCAGAGTACAGGTCTGAACTAGTATAACTAAGAGCAAAGCACCATAAAACACATTGAATCCAGCCAGAGAGCGAGGTTTAGTGACAGACTTCACTTCGTATTTAAGGCAATGTAAGTTAATTGAAATGTTTCTCTCATAACGAAAGCAAAAGTAAACCAACAGAAGCAATTAAGGTGCTGCTAAGAGTGGCTGCACCTAACGAAACCAGGCAAAACCAAACTGTCATGCTCGTTCTGAAAAACCTGTCTATGAAAAGCGCTTAATAAATAAACTTTACTTTACTTTACTTAAACAGACCTGTTTTAGTCTTAACGAAACGAGCAAACCCAACTTCATAGAGAGACACAAATATAAAAGCAAAGAGGATACTGAGGCGCGAACAGAACACGCAAGTTCTCAAAGGCCGCACAGTTTACAGAACAACCAGCATCCAGCTAAACGTAGAACCCATCTCATACAGATGAGTCTCAACGTCTCTGATTCATCCTCGCACTTCTGTTAGATAAACTTCAGGAGACCAAGGACCCTTTAATCAGATTTAGTGACAGCGAATAGAAATGAAAGTTCGATTTAAAGCATCACAGTAACACTGATCAGAGTACAAACACCAACCGATGAGCGTTTCATAGGGTTTGTTCTGTTTTTGTCAGTGGTACCCGAACGTCACACCAACATGCTCTGTGCAGTCCAGTGCTGTCTGAAACTGTGCAGGATGGTAGGAATGCTCATGTGTTCCTGTTTCACAGCTAGTTTCCTCTTTAAGAGACCAAGAAGAAAGAGAGAGAGAGCCCCTTTGTCCCTTGGATTGGGGTCGGGGCACTGCAACCCTGTCCCCATGCTCCGCCCCTGTGGGGCTGGTAACACCCCCATTGTTTAAAGACCCACAGTTCAACTCTCCCGAACCCGACCTGCCTCTATATCCAAAAACCTGACAGCAGTTGCAGTTCAGTGTCCAGAGGTGGCATTTCCTGAACATCTGGGGTCATCTGACCCCTGTCAGGCCCACTCTGATTGCACCTGTGAGGTGTTTGAAGAGGACTGCTTTTGTGAGGGGGCGCTATTTTATGGCTTCAGTAAAACTACGTTTTCCCTGTTTCCACCTCGGTCCGTATGTACAAGGACGGCTGTAGCTCAAAGTCTGAAAAATGAAGCCAGCGCTGAAGTACCTCAAACCTGCATTGCCTTTAAAGTCCAGCAGGGGTTGACTGTTTGGTCTATAAAAGTCTATGAGAAAATGAACATCTTGTTCAGTTGATCTCTGAGCTCAGTGAACTCTTTAGTGATGAGTTTATGGTCTCAGTCGCTACTCAGGTCTGACTAGATAAAGCACAATGTTCGTTTTGGGAATAGCGGCCCCAGTAGAGTCACGAAGAACCGGGACATCGGGGTTGGGCTGCTACTCTGAGTGACCAGTGTACCTGGTGTTCAGAGTCAGATCCAACCCTCGATCATGACTTCGTCTCAGAATGAAGAAAGATAATGAAAAGTCAAGATTGATCTTCACATCATCCATCTTTTATATTAAATCTGTGACCAGTGGCACAGGGTTAGATTTACTGAGCTGCAGAACTCAGGGGCACACACAAACGTTTACAGGGATCATTTTCAGTGTTTATGAAACAGAACCTTTACCTTTTAACTTTTGTCCTTGTGTTGTGAGGTATCATATGCCTAACCCTTAGAGATCGAAGTCGTTGTTGCCGATTACCCTCATTAACCCTACATTAGCAAAACATGTCATTAAAAAAATGTTCCTCTAAGTCTTGGCTGAAGACAAGAAAATAATTCAAGTTTTTTTCAAGTTTTTTTCTTTTTTCTAAAACACAGGGTAAGTGTAGGAGTCGGGGTCATGGATGGAGTCGGGGGCAGGGTAGGAGTCGAGGGCAGGTTAGCAGTCGAGGTCAGGGTAGGAGTCGGGGGCAGGGTAGCAGTCGGGGGGAAGGGTAGGAGTCAGGGTAGGAGTCGAGGGCAGGTTAGCAGTCGGGGCAGGGTAGGAGTCGGGGGCAGGGTAGGAGTCAGGGGAAGGGTAGCAGTCGAGGTCAGGGTAGGAGTCAGGGGCAGGGTAGCAGTCGGGGGAAGGGTAGGAGTCGGGGCAGGCTAGGAGTCGAGGTCAGGGTAGGAGTCGGGGGCAGGGCAGGAGTCTGGGGCAGGGTAGGAGTCGAGGTCAGGGTAGGAGTCGGGGGCAGGTTAGCAGTCGGGGCAGGGTAGGAGTCAGGGTAGGAGTCGAGGGCAGGTTAGCAGTCGAGGTCAGGGTAGGAGTCGGGGGCAGGGTAGCAGTCGGGGGAAGGGTAGGAGTCGGGGCAGGCTAGGAGTCGAGGTCAGGGTAGGAGTCGAGGGCAGGGTAGCAGTCGGGGGCAGGGTAGGAGTCGGGGGGCAGGGTAGGAGTCAGGGTAGGAGTCAAGGGCAGATTAGCAGTCGGGGCAGGGTAGGAGTCAGGGGAAGGGTAGCAGTCGAGGTCAGGGTAGGAGTTGGGGGCAGGGTAGCAGTCGGGGGAAGGGTAGGAGTCAGGGTAGGAGTCGAGGGCAGATTAGCAGTCGGGGCAGGGTAGGAGTCAGGGGAAGGGTAGCAGTCGAGGTCAGGGTAGGAGTCGGGGGCAGGGTAGCAGTCGGGGGAAGGGTAGGAGTCAGGGTAGGAGTCGAGGGCAGGTTAGCAGTCGAGGTCAGGGTAGGAGTCGGGGGCAGGGCAGGAGTCGGGGGAAGGGTAGGAGTTGGGGTTAGGATTGAGATTATTTAGACCTCACACTGTTGAAGTGTTGAAACAGCATTCACAGATGCTCAGGTAAGGCTGTTTATGTCCCACTTCAAGTGTGAGCTGCAGTTTTGAGTCTTTAACCTCAGATCAAACAGGTATGTATTTCACTTTGTATCTGCCAGTAAAAGTCCATCTGAAAGGCAGCGTTGTCTGAACGCTGAATCTCAGTTGTGATTTTTTTCCATCGGGAGCCAAACAAAGTCATTTTGTCAAAGCTGCTGGTGAGTCTGTTACACACATGTTGTCCTTTGGTTTCCAACTCCTGATTTTCATCACAAAGGCTCACGAGTCTGGTGGACACATTTTAATCTAAACCACAGTCAACAATCCTAAACCAAAATGATTTTTAGCGCCTAAACACTGAACAAAATGAACAAATGGCATCTCCGAACACAAAAGGTCATTAAACCTCGACGCGTTTCTCCACCACAGATCCCAAACAACACCTTATCTAACTGTGAGATGCATCTGGCAACACGGTGCAGTGTAAACCCCCAACCCCCCCGCACACAAGCACCATGTAGAAAGTCAAAGGAAACGTGTCCTTCCATGGGTGTCTTAGGTTTGTTGAGTCTCAGCTGAGAAATGTCACTCAAATAAGAAATGACATTCACCTGACCCCCATATTTAACAGAATCTCGTCTTGCTCTTTTACTTCTACAAGCTGCAGATTTCACATCAGTCCAGTCACACTTCTGGCCCAGTAAAATGCTGGCAGCAGCATATTACATTATGTGGCCTCCATTTACCAAAACCATCACAGCAAAAATGTCCTAGTTCTCCAGACTGAAAGCATTTCAAACTTTAGGAATGATCTGCTCCTTCTCTGCATGTCTTCGTGGTCCAGAGTTTCCGATGTTCTATTTATTTATTGTAAAAGCATCAGAGTTTCTGATTTAGCATCGGCAGCTCCTGTTTAACTCCTCCTGATTTTCATACATTCACTTCACCTCCTGCCTTCTCGTCACAGAGTCATCTCTCCAGGGACGCCACAGATCCAGTTTCTTTTCACAAGGCTGTTGTTTTGGAGCTCGAATGAATATTCATCAGCTCTCTTGAAGCTGGATGAGAGTTTTTCCAGAGGCATTTTAGTATTTTATGTGTCCGTCTTATCGCATAAAGTTTCAAAACACGAGTCTGGGCATCGGACATCTCTGCTACTCTTCACTCTAAACTTGTCCCCACATCCCCTCTTTCCATCCCTAAATCCTTTTCCTTTCAAACTCATCCTCCTTGTCGCCCTCCCCCCCGCCCCAGGCCAGTCTCCTCATTGGGGGGCGGGAGGGCTCGTGCCGCTAGAGAGCTGTAATCTGAGTCAATTCTGTGTTGGAGTTCCCAGTTCCATGGGTCTCTCCCCTCTGTGGGGGGTCCACCCCCACCAAGGGGAGCTCCACGCCTAGTCATGCTGGATTCGGCGTCCCTCCCCCTAGCCCCCCGCCGTCTCCGGCTTTGCAGCTGTAGGCAGCCGCCACCTCCCTGGCGATGGTCCTCATTCTGCCAGACTGCTGGGGGTCGAGGCGGAATGGAGACGGGTGGCAGAACTCTCGGAAGCAGCGCTTGAAGTTTTCATCGAGGAAGGCATATAGCACGGGATTCAAGCTGCTGTTGACGTAGCCTAGTGCGATGCAGAAGTGCATGAGGACCACTGTGAATAGGCTACTCAGGTTGAAGCCCAGAAACTGAGCCAGGACCATGATTTGGATCGGGGTCCAACACACCACAAATGCCGCCACCACGACCAGAACCATCCTGGTGATGCGCCGCAGGTTTCGGTCCTTTTCCTTGGAGCCAGACAGGATGCGGACGCTGCGCAGGCGTTTGACCATCAGGCTGTAGCAGATGCTGATGATGGCCACAGGAATGAGGAAGGAGAAGACGAAGACACAGGTACCAAAGACGGGATCCCAGTGGCTCTTTGGCTCGGGCAGAGCCACTATGCACTCCGAACCTATAAGTTCAAAAGAGAAATAAAGAAGAAGTATTAAATACGGGAGAAAAAGGGGGAGGGCAGGGGGAGATGTAGGTTGGTCGGTGTATGTGTTGTTGGCATGAATGTCAAGGACAGCGGCTGATGTTCTATTAAAGGTGGAATATGTTAGTGTGACGAGTTACACTTTCAAACAGAGAAGTACGCGGCAGGGTTTGTTTTGAATAACGTGATTTTATGAGTTCACAGTGAGAGATCTGCTCTTGCTCTTGACGAAGGCGGTCGCACTTTTCTCCTCCTCCTCCTATCCCTTAGCTTCCCTGCTTAGCCTCTTATGTCCTTGTCTAGTCTCGTGTTTTTTGTATTACTTTCCCTGGAACACTCTCTCACAGTCTGTACTCTAAAACCTAAAAGAGAATTATGGAATGGATCAACTGGTCCCTAAATGCAATTGACACCCCTTTCTCAATGAGAAGTCTGGGCTTGAGTGAGCCTGAGTGCTGAAGATATCTACCTATTCGGAACCATGATAACAGGGTTCTGGCTGATCGGAGCTGGCTTGGCCCTGACTTATCGAAGAATTAAGGAAGCGGAACCGGCTGTTCAAACCCCCACAAGGCTGCCCGCTGGGATTGAAATGATGGGACGAGGCGTGAGTTTCTCAAAATGGGCTCATTGAGTGCAGCACGGAGAAGATCTTGGAGAACGCACGGCTGCCGTGAATACTCAGAACAAGACCTCTGAGTGAAAAACTGGATTACATCTGGGGCTAGCTCGAACAACAACTGTGAGCGCAAATTCGATCACATCTTGGGGGAGTGTACTGTGGTTGTGAGTTCTCAGAACCTGCTCTTAGAGCAAAAAGGACGACAACATCACGGAACGTAAGTTTGGATAACATCATAGAAAGCTCACGGCTCTCCAACGGCAGATTGAGCGACCAGTGTTGGACTGTAGAACTGCTTTGAAATTCATATGAGTTGTTCGCACTAAAGTACAGGGAGTGCAGAATTATTAGGCAAGTTGTATTTTTGAGGAATAATTTTATTATTGAATAACAACCATATTCTCAATGAACCCAAAAAACTCATTAATATCAAAGCTGAATGTCTTTGGAAGTAGTTTTTAGTTTGTTTTTAGTTTTAGCTATTTTAGGGGGATATCTGTGTGTGAAGGTGACTATTACTGTGCATAATTATTAGGCAACTTAGGCAACAACAAAAAACAAATATATACCCATTTCAATTATTTATTTTTACCAGTGAAACCAATATAACATCTCCACATTCACAAATATACATTTCTGACATTCAAAAACAAAACAAAAACAAATCAGCGACCAATATAGCCACCTTTCTTTGCAAGGACACTCAAAAGCCTGCCATCCATGGATTCTGTCAGTGTTTTGATCTGTTCACCATCAACATTGCGTGCAGCAGCAACCACAGCCTCCCAGACACTGTTCAGAGAGGTGTACTGTTTTCCCTCCTTGTAAATCTCACATTTGATGATGGACCACAGGTTCTCAATGGGGTTCAGATCAGGTGAACAAGGAGGCCATGTCATTAGTTTTTCTTCTTTTATACCCTTTCTTGCCAGCCACGCTGTGGAGTACTTGGACGCGTGTGATGGAGCATTGTCCTGCATGAAAATCATGTTTTTCTTGAAGGATGCAGACTTCTTCCTGTACCACTGCTTGAAGAAGGTGTCTTCCAGGAACTGGCAGTAGGACTGGGAGTTGAGCTTGACTCCATCCTCAACCCGAAAAGGCCCCACAAGCTCATCTTTGATGATACCAGCCCAAACCAGTACTCCACCTCCACCTTGCTGGCGTCTGAGTGGGACTGGAGCTCTCTGCCCTTTACCAATCCAGCCACGGGCCCATCCATCTGGCCCATCAAGACTCACTCTCATTTCATCAGTCCATAAAACCTTAGAAAAACCAGTCTTGAGATATTTCTTGGCCCAGTCTTGACGTTTCAGCTTGTGTGTCTTGTTCAGTGGTGGTCGTCTTTCAGCCTTTCTTACCTTGGCCATGTCTCTGAGTATTGCACACCTTGTGCTTTTGGGCACTCCAGTGATGTTGCAGCTCTGAAATATGGCCAAACTGGTGGCAAGTGGCATCTTGGCAGCTGCACGCTTGACTTTTCTCAGTTCATGGGCAGTTATTTTGCGCCTTGGTTTTTCCACACGCTTCTTGCGACCCTGTTGACTATTTTGAATGAGATTGCTGCATCCCTCTGCAAGATATCTCACTATTTTTGACTTTTCTGAGCCTGTCAAGTCCTTCTTTTGACCCATTTTGCCAAAGGAAGGGACGTTGCCTAATAATTATGCACACCTGATATAGGGTGTTGATGTCATTAGACCACACCCCTTCTCATTACAGCGATGCATATCACCTAATATGCTTAATTGGTAGTAGGCTTTCGAGCCTATACAGCTTGGAGTAAGACAACATGCATGAAGAGGATGATGTGGACAAAATACTCATTTGCCTAATAATTCTGCACTCCCTGTAAAAACCACCATCACTTCATGCGGATACCCTCTCGGCGCCAGCTGTGGTCTCAAGGCTGGAGCCGAACAACAACACCCTGATAACGACTGTGTTTAGTCTGTCCCTTCCCATTCATGCAAGGCCACCTGGGTTGGCTGGAAGACTGTTTACTTAGCCTAGCAGGGTGAAGGAGACTGTCTCAGCTGAACTCTGGACACACACACACATACACATGGGGCAGGGATAGCTCAGTAGGTAAAGTGGTCGCCCCATGATCGGAAGGTCGGCGGTTCGAATCCACTTAACGGCTACCCTGAGGTACCCCTGAGCAAGGTACCGTCCCTACACACTGCTCCCCGGGCGCCTGCTTAGTGGGCTGCCCACTGCTTCACTGAGTGAATGGGTCAAATGCAGAGAAAAACAAGTAATTTCCCCATGGGGATCAATAAAGTATCCATTATTATTATTATTATTACATATTCTGATATACACACACTCATCCCCCCTCCCTTTCCAAACGCCTTCGACGTTTATTCCCCTCCGATGCTGACGGTGGATCAAGGAGACCAGCGCACGCACGCCTGGATGTGCTGTCTAAATCGGCTGTCTCTCACCCTTTACCCCCCTGCTGCTTGTCATGTGTTTCTTTGGTGTATTTAGAGTTTTTTCATGTGCAGAGGTGTTTTTTCTGTTCTCAAACTGATCTCCCTGTTGGAGCTCAGTCTGGGGGGAGTTATTTTTTTCTCCTTATCTTTCCTCATGTGGTGCATCTTCCATTGTTATACCTCTCTGACCTGTCTTCCCCATGTGATGTTTGTGTAATGTATGTATGGTCAGAAGGGTAAGTCGGCGCTGGCAAACGTCGGCAGCCTTAACCCAATTTCCTTCGGGGTCAACCTTCAGGATCAATAAAGTTTTATTGAATTGAATTGACGTCGAGTGTACGGCAGCGCTTTGTCCTCATGAGTTCCTGGTGGAGAATCGTGTGTGTTAGACTGCTTTTGATTGGATGTATGCTCCAGTTTTAGTTCAAGGATCCACAGTCCTGCACTCAGAGAGGAGTAAACCTCCAGCTACTCATTTGCAATGCAGCCGGCAGGATGGAAGAGAACCTACAGGGAACAACGTCCCTGATATCTGCATATTAATGTGCTTATTAAAAATGCTAATTAGTATGCTAATAACAGAAACAGGCACATAAAAGCGAAAAGAAAAATGGGAGGTGCAAAGGATAAAAGGTATGAATGTATGAATGAGCAGTGACAGGAGAGTCAGCTGGTTTAATCAGTTTAATCATAATACAGTCTGCAGCTGGAGAAGGCAGACAGGAAGATAAATGTGTCTGAGCCCATGGAGAGATAAGAAAGTAATGACTGCAGAGTTATGCCACAACCCAACGGAGGAGACACCAGAAGGAAAAAGAACAAAAGTTCACCGCAAACACCTGGAAATCCAAAACCAACACACTTCCAAATCAAACACAGGCATGTCAGTGGGACATCACAGCGAGAAACAGCCACGGTTCACAACTGCACCTTAAAACAGCTCCGACCTTCTTCAGCAGGTCAGATACCTGATTGCAGCGCACCCTCATCAGTTCACCTTCATCACCTGCATTCACTAAATAACTGAAAACTGCACCTTAAAGACTCAACTTAGACCTGAGCTCACATACTAGTCTTTTAAGTCCAGCACTGAGAACGATGACCACAGCTCATCCTTCATTTGGAGGAAGAGCCCAAACTCACAAAGATCGGAAAAAATTCCTTCCAGAAACGCAACGTTTCATACCGGAATCGAGTCATGTGACCCCAGTTACCAATCAACCTCGATTAACTGACCTGTCCATTAAATAAAGGTCCACCTTCATCCTCCACCCTCCCTCCTCCACACATGTGCAAACCATCTCAGCCTCTCTGAGCTGTTCCTCTGATGGACTCGTCCTACTCGCACCCTGTGAAGGTCTTTACTGAGATTAAGATGCTCAGACCAACGGTCATGTTCATCTAGAACTTTGACAGGGTTTAGTGTTAAAGTGCTGGGAGGAGTCAGGGGCAGCGCCTGACTCTGTTCCTGCTCAGACGAGCTCCGAGCCTGCCATCGATTCGCCAAAGACGCCACAAACGGGCCTAAAAATGATTGATTACCTGTTGGCAGGTAAGTTTGCTGACATTAGCTGGATTTGATGTTTTATTAATATGCTTGAAGAATGCAGATTACAGGCAGATCTTTTTATTCCTGAGGCCTGAGTGCAGGAGCACGAGCCACGGCCGAGCTCTGCACCAATCAGACGGGTCCTGATCCAACAAGTGTGTTTGTAATGAATTAAGAGCATTTTACAGTCCGCGGAGACTTCACACTAATTACAGCCTACTTTTAACTACAGGGTCAGCACTTTGTTTCTAATTTCTAACCATTTTCACACTGCACAGTTAGCACAAACACTTCCTGTCACCATTAATTCAGCCTTCCCTGAGAAAATGTCCTATGAAAAAGTCACAGCAAACTCTGCAAAGCCATGACAGCGATTCAGCCAGCGAGAGCAATAACCACACACACTTCCAAATATGTCCCACTGCAGCCTCTGCTTAACCGTCTACATGATGTTAAAGCTGTTAACACAGAGTTTTCTCACCCTAAACAAAAACCAGACTGAACTGATTGTTTTTGGAGGCCACGCCCCTTTGGATGAGCTAACTCAGAACCTCGGTCCTCTCGCTTGTCATCATTCTCAGACTGTTAGAAACCTCAGAGTGTCTTTAGTCGGATCTTTAAATGAGAGAACCAAGCTGTGAAAAACAGTTTTCATCAGTTCGGTGAAATTGCCAAAGCGATGTCTCATCTTCCTCCTAAAGACCTGGACAAACGTATCGATCACCACTAGACTGGACTACTGCAGTTCTCTCTGTTTGGGTCTCCAACACTCGTCTCTCCGTCGCCTGCAGTTAGTCCAAAATGTTGCTGCACGTCTTTTAACAGGTGTTAGAAGACAAACTTACACCAGCTCCCTGTCCATTATCGTGTTGGTTTTAAGATTTTTAAAGTGTTAAATGGTGGCAACCTCCTCCACATATTTAACCTGAAAACAGCACTGAGATCATCCAACAGATGCTCTTAGTACAGCCGAGGTTAAAGCGTAGAGGAGATTGGGCCTGGACTCTGGAGTAACTTGATATTCGTACTTCAGAGTCTGTGTTTTACGTTTAGTTTGACTACTATCAGGTTTTTTATCAAAGTATCTGCTTCTTCATTTCTAAACCCGACGTGAATGTGTCTCAGTAAAAATGAAGCGCTGCAGTGAGCAGAGGAGAGCACTGATCACTTACACAGGTGTGTGAGTTCTGCACACAGGAAAAGGTTTAAACGACGGAGGGTCAAAGTTCATTCACACTGGAAGACCATAAATTAATGACCACGTCCTCACGCACGAGGACAGTGCAGCCTTAGAGACCCACGACTGGGGCACTACACAGGGATGATTTTCCATCATGCCCACATCTGTGAGTCTCCCAGATGTGTGTGTCAGTTACTAAGACAACGTGCCAACAGTAGTGCAGAACAAGCCGAGTGTGCTCAGAGGTCATGTGACGGTGGACAGATCTACTTTTCAGTCTGTGATTGGTGGAAATCAGAGACACCGCTGCAGTGTGTCGCAGTTCTGGAAAAGGTCAGCCTGCACTCACTCAGTAACGGCTCTTTGTTACTAAGTGACGGATCTTTGGACACGTCTCACATTTTTACAGTAAATGTGACGTAGTGGGTTGACCCCGCCCACCCCAGTTTGGACCTCAAGAGACGGAGACAGAAGATTGACTCTGAGGTGCTTTAGAGTAGAGAGGGTCTGCGTCTGCTCGAGCGTTCACCCATCAGTGCATCACACAACAGTCTCAGCACTTTATGTCGCTGACAAGACTATGGAGATTTTTAACCCTATATAATGCTGAGTTTAAACACACCACTCTAGCTCCGCCCACAAACCACCCTACAATCTCCTTCACGTGACCTCTTCTGTTTCTGTCTGCAGCGCCTCACGTCTGATCCTGATTCTTTCACTATTTCTGTCAATTTTAATTTAAGAGATATATTGATATCGTCGTGACAACCGCTGATTGTCTCTCGCTCAGAGTGAAAAAGCCTTCCTCATCGCTTTCTCCTTTCTTTGTTACACAGTACGGGACGTGTAGCTTTGCTGTGATTGGCTCTTGATGTGCTGCCACCTGAACACGCGAGGGCAGTTAAATTCCCACCTGTGCAGCTCGGTCCAAACCTCCGCGTGTCGATGTTTGACAGGTGGAAGCTTGATCACTGTTCAGTCTTTGGTCCAAACCTGCCACGTGTTAGGACTCAGATAATTCCACGTCATCCCAGTTTTTCTCCTTTAGTGCCGTAAAAAAGCAAAAGTCAGGTTAAACTATCAAAGTGGAAAGCTGTGATCTTCATAGAGAGCAGCATCAGTGTCAGGTCTGAAGATCCAGATGTTGCGATCTGTTTGTCTCTCTACTCTGTACCAGATACAGATCTGCAGGTAGCACGTCCTCAGTAAACCCTCTCCACTGGTCACGTTGGGTCTGCAACATCATCACACGGTCACTTCTATTTATGCTCGCTGTTAAGGTGCTGCAGTATTCTCCTGAACCACAGGTGTCGCCATTCAGTCACAACCGCAGCCAATACTTGCTCAAGTTTTCTCGTCTTTCATCGGGACCGCGGTCCTCCTCAGGAGATGAACAAATGTGCCGTGATGTTTCGTATCATCCATGTCATAGAAACTTGTTGGTTGGTTTCCGGAAAACAACGCCACGCAGAAGCACCTCTGCCAAAATCCTATCTGATGGCCACCAGATGGCGATAAGTCTCCCTGTAGAAGTGTATGTGAAACAGAACCTCCGTAATCAGTGCTGATGACTTCACGCTCAGTCATCATGGATTGGCGGTATGAAACTGCATGCTGATTGGCTAACACCGTGTTGCTCTTTTCGTATCTGAACCAAGATGGTGGCAGCAGTAAAACATCACAAACCAGCGGGGCATGTCACTGAAGCTCCACCCACCTTTCTGTGCTTGTGGATGCTGCGATAACTCCACCCTCTGAAGAGTCTGCAGCACCTGTCGCCGTGTTGTTTTGGACAGATCGGTCTGACAGCAGGGAGCTGCTGATTCTGGCCTCCATCCTGCCGCCCTGTCCTTGTGCAAGGCTTTTGACCCCAATTACTGTGAGCAGCGAGCCGTGACGGTGCCTGCAGCCGTCAGCTTTGAGGCTGCTCGACCCTTTGTTTGTTTGGAGGAGACAGAAGAGGAAGAGGAGCACAGCGAAGCTCCAAGAGCAGGTCAACGAGGTGGAATTACACAGGAAGAAGGAGAGCAGATGGAGAAGGAGGATGGGAACGAAGATGTGAGACAGGAGGAGTTTGAAATTAAATGCAGCAGGGGATAAAGACAAAGATCTAAACTGGAAGTAAAACTAAACAGATGAGAATAAAGAAGAATAAACTCACGAGAGATGAAAGAGAGACAGGAAGGAGAAATGTGTAGTGATTGAAGCCGACAGGTGAGGAAGAGGATGAAAAGAGGACGAAAACAAATCAGAGCAAAGCTGAACAGAGGAGGAGAAACAGGCAATGAAGAGGAGAAGGAGGCAGCAGAGGAGGCGGTGCACATGTAGCTTAGACTAATAAAAGCGATGATGGGATTAGGCCGTCGCTGCAGGCCGATCAATAAGGAGCTGCCGCACTCCGGATCTCTCTGCTGCAGCACATCGCTCCATTCAGCAGCTAATAAGTGTGCTGCGTGCGGCCACGTGTCCCAACGATTAGTTCAGCGCAGAAATAAATGTCAGAAAAGTTCCAGCATCGATTCGAATCAGCGAGTCACGGCGAACAAAGAGAGCGGCGTGCACAGAAACTGTTTTAAGGATGGATTTTATGAGGCTGAACGCCTTTCATCAGCTCACCCTGCAAACACGCCAAAACCAACTGCAGAAAAATCCATTTTTGGGGGGGAGGGGCAACCTCGCTCTCACCTGTAACCACGAGCTTTGGGCAGCGATCTGGGAGCAGAAATCCTGAATGGGGACAGCACCTCCTCAGACAGCACACTGTGTCTGAGGAGGATGTGCGGAGGTGCTTCAGGAAGGTGAACGCACGCAAAGCTACTGGTACGGACGGGATTCCCGGCCGCGTCCTCAAGTCATGCGCGGCTCAGCTGGCTGGAGTGTTCACGCACATCTTCAACCTTTCCCTCTCTCTGTCTGTAGTCCCAGCCTGCTTCAAAATGGCCACCATCGTCCCTGTACCCAAATCCTCCACCACCTCCTCATTGAACGACTGGCGACCTGTAGCCCTGACCCCCATCGTGAGCAAATGCTTCGAGAAGCTGGTCAGGGACTTCATCTGCTCTGCACTACCCGACTCACTGGTCACCCCAGCCATAAACTGTTCAGACTGCTTCCATCAGGAAGGAGGTTCTGCAGCATCCAGTCCCGTACCAGCAGACTGAGAGACAGCTTCTTCCACCAGGCCATCAGACTGCTGAACACGTCATAGACACCTCAGCTTCACTACTGGAACTTTAACATTATGCACTCCATACTGTACAGTAATGCCACTGTTTTGCACATGTCTCAACTCTGTATATTTTTATATATTTTATTTATTGTTTACTCTATTTAATCTGTAAAATATGTGTACACACACACACACACACACACACACACACACACACACACACACACACACACACACACACACACACACACACACACACACACAGGTAGAAAAATATTTAGTATACACATCCAGAAATGCATATACTATTATATATTGTACATATATTTATTAGTTTCAGATGTAGCCATTCTTGTATTTTGCTTGTTTACGTTCTTGTATTTTGCACAACTCTGTTGCTTGTGAAGCTCGCACACAAGAATTTCACTCACATGTGCTGTACCAATGTACCTGCACATGTGATGTGACAATAAAAGTGATTTGATTTGATTTGATTTGATTTGATTTGATTTGATGTTATCGACATGGAACACAAACAGGAAGTGAAAGACACACAGGTGAGTACAGGTGAGCCGAAAGAGTCTGTGTGAGTCTGTGTGTCTGTGTGAGTCTCTGTTGGTCTGTGTGAGTCTGTGTTGGTCTGTGTGAGTCTGTGTTGGACTCTGTGAGTCTGTGTGAGTCTGTGTTGGTCTCTGTTGGTCTCTGTTGGTCTGTGTGAGTCTGTGTTGGTCTGTGTGGGTCTCTGTTGGTCTGTGTGAGTATGTGTGTCTGTGTGAGTCGTGTTGGTCTGTGTTGGTCTGTGTTGGTCTGTGTGAGTCTGTGTTGGTCTGTGTGAGTCTGTGTTTGTCTGTGTGAGTCTGTGTTGGTCTCTGTGAGTCTGTGTGAGTATGTGTTGGTCTGTGTTGGTCTGTGTTGGTCTGTGTGAGTCTGTGTTGGTCTGTGTGAGTCTGTGTTTGTCTGTGTGAGTCTGTGTTGGTCTCTGTGAGTCTGTGTGAGTCTGTGTTGGTCTGTGTGGGTCTCTGTTGGTCTGTGTGAGTATGTGTGTCTGTGTGAGTCGTGTTGGTCTGTGTTGGTCTGTGTTGGTCTGTGTGAGTCTGTGTTGGTCTGTGTGAGTCTGTGTTGGTCTCTGTGAGTCTGTGTTGGTCTCTGTGAGTCTGTGTGAGTATGTGTTGGTCTGTGTGAGTCTGTGTTGGTCTGTGTGAGTCTGTGTTGGTCTCTGTGAGTCTGTGTGAGTATGTGTTGGTCTGTGTGAGTCTGTGTTGGTCTGTGTGAGTCTGTGTTGGTCTGTGTTGGTCTGTGTGAGTCTGTGTTGGTCTGTGTTGGTCTGTGTGAGTCTGTGTGAGTATGTGTGAGTATGTGTTGGTCTGTGTGAGTCTGTGTGAGTCTGTGTGAGTCTGTGTTGGTCTCTGTTGATCTGTGTGAGTATGTGTTGGTCTGTGTGAGTCTGTGTTGGTCTGTGTGAGTCTGTGTTGGTCTGTGTGAGTCTGTGTGAGTCTGTGATGGTCTGTGTTGCTCTCTGTTGGTCTGTGTGAGTCTGTGTTGGTCTGTGTTGGTCTGTGTGAGTCTGTGTTGGTCTGTGTGAGTCTGTGTGAGTCTGTGTTGGTCTGTGTTGGTCTCTGTGAGTCTGTGTGAGTCTGTGTTTGTCTGTGTTGGTCTGTGTTGGTCTGTGTGAGTAGGGTTGATCTGTGTTGGTCTGTGTGAGTCTGTGTTGGTCTGTGTGAGTCTGTGTTTGTCTGTGTGAGTCAGTGTTGGTCTGTGTGAGTCTGTGTTGGTCTGTGTGAATCTGTGTTGGTCTGTGTTGGTCTGTGTGAGTCTGTGTTGGTCTGTGTTGGTCTGTGTGAGTCTGTGTTGGTCTGTGTTGGTCTGTGTGAGTCTGTGTTGGTCTGTGTTGGTCTCTGTGAATCTGTGTGAGTCTGTGTTGGTCTGTTTTGGTCTGTGTGAATCTGTGTGAGTCTGTGTTGGTCTGTGCTGGTCTGCGTGAGTCTGTGTTGGTCTGTGTGAGTCTCTGTGAATCTGTGTGAGTCAGTGTTGGTCTGTGTTGGTCTGTGTGAGTCTGTGTTGGTCTGTGTGAGTCTGTGTTGGTCTGTGTTGGTCTGTGTGAGTCTGTGTTGGTCTGTGCTGGTCTGCGTGAGTCTGTGTTGGTCTGTGTGAGTCTCTGTGAATCTGTGTGAGTCTGTGTTGGTCTGTTTTGGTCTGTGTGAATCTGTGTGAGTCTGTGTTGGTCTGTTTTGGTCTGTGTGAATCTGTGTGAGTCTGTGTTGGTCTGTGTGAGTCTGTGTTGGTCTGTGTTGGTCTGTGTGAGTCTGTGTGAGTCTGTGTTGGTCTGTGTGAGTCTCTGTGAATCTGTGTGAGTCTGTGTTGGTCTGTGTTGGTCTGTGTGAGTAGGGTTGGTCTGTGTTGGTCTGTGTTGGTCTGTGTGAGTCTGTGTTGGTCTGTGTAAGTCTGTGTTGGTCTGTGCTGGTCTGTGTGAGTCTGTGTGAGTCTGTGTTGGTCTGTTTTGGTCTGTGTTGGTCTGTGTGAGTCTGTGTTGGTCTGTGTTGGTCTGTGTGAGTCTGTGTTGGTCTGTGCTGGTCTGTGTGAGTCTGTGTGAGTCTGTGTTGGTCTGTGCTGGTCTGTGTGAGTCTGTGTGAGTCTGTGTTGGTCTGTGTTGGTCTGTGTGAGTCTCTGTGAATCTGTGTGAGTCTGTGTTGGTCTGTGTTGGTCTGTGTTGGTCTGTGTGAGTCTCTGTGAATCTGTGTGAGTCTGTGTTGGTCTGTGTTGGTCTGTGTTGGTCTGTGCTGGTCTGTGTGAGTCTCTGTGAATCTGTGTGAGTCTGTGTTGGTCTGTGTTGGTCTGCGTTCAGGGTTGGTGTGTAGATGCCTTTAGATGGAGAAAAGCTTCTTTTTGTGCGTGCGACTGAACTGAGCAGCATTCTCTGGATATTTTGACCTTTTTAGGAGACAAACGTTTATGTTTGAGCTTCAGCTCCACTCTTCCCTCTCACACAGGCCTGCAGGGTTGTTCATTCATATGAGTTCATAAATATCAACGCGTGTGACTTACATCACCAGATATGAGTGCCTGAGTGGGCTCAGAGTGCAGAGAAGGAGCAGGTGGAGGCATTTAGCAGAAACCGCCGGGTCTATACGGAGAGGAATGAAGAGCAGCGTCTGAGAGCAGATGTGGCAAACACGTAAACTTTCCAACCATTTCATACCTTTGAACATCTGGAGCAGAAACAAGGCTTCATGTCCTGGTTTGTGATTCAAAGCCAGGACCTGCTGACAAGAACAGAAAGGATGACGACGATGTTTTAACTGTGCTACAGGCTGCTTCAGCGGCGGCCCGTTGGCGCTCTGCTGTAAATGGGTAAATGGAGTCTGTGCACCAATAAGAGCAGAGCTCTGTCCTCTAGCACGTGCTCAGTGGCTCTTGTTGCACTTTTTCAGCTCATTTGCAGAATCTGTTCACACCCCAGTCACCTTTCTCACTCACTATGTGTTAACAGACCTCTCTGCATTGAATCATATCTGTTATTAATCTCTGTCTCTCTTCCACAGCATGTCTTTATCCGGTCTTCATTCTCTCACCACAACTGGTCACAGCAGATGGCCCCGCCCTGAACCGGAGGTTTCTTCCTGTTAAAAGGGAGTTTTTCCTTCCCACTGTCGCCAAAGTGCTTGCTCATAGGGGGTTATATGACTGTTGGGTTTTTCTCTGTATCTATGAAGCACCTTGAGGTGACTGCTGTTGTGATTTGGTGCTATATAAATAAAATTGAATTGAATCGCTCACGCTCAGCCAGAGCCTCTGATCAGAATTCCTGCCATCAGACTGGGATTTCCTTTAAAGCTTTCCAACGAGCTGTTTTAGAGTTCACACAATAAACATAAATAAAGTAAATGCTCATTCAACGCTTTCTGCATTTGTTTGGATGTTTGCAAGACTCAGAGGTAACTCATCAGCCCAGTAACCAATCAACCTGCGGTTTGAATTCATGTCATTTTAATATAAACCGTCGCCTGTTTCTAAGACTGTCTCACAAGTTTTTATGATGAAACAAATCAACAGGAATCATTAGCCCGACACATCAACCCTCCAGAACTTCCAGAACTTCTCTTCTTGCACACATGAATGAGCTAATATGTCATGAACTGTGTGTGGAGCAGGCAGGATTGGACCCAAATGTCAGGCAGGACTTGACACAAACACACAACTTTATTGTTGGAACGTCAAAGAAAAACAAAATTAACCTAAACTAACCCAAATGGAGACAGAAACCTAAACAGCAGTGACGTTTGTGGGTTACTGAAGTTGGGCTAGCTGGTATATAATGATGTGCTACGTGGTAGCTAGCTACACAGCTATGTTAGCATAGCATATACACAGTGAAGCTGGAGTATGAACGCTAACTTTTTTCCACTTGATAAAAGTTAACGTGAAGGTTCCTGATGGTTAAACAAATGCAATCGCATAGCAGGATGCTGTAAACGGACCAAACTTCAGTCAGGAGAACAACTGAGATAATCCATCCACAATACAAGGTTAGTCATTAACAGTGTTGGGCAAGTTACTTTGAAAAAGTAATTAATTATAGTTACTATTTACTAGAGGGCCCGGTGGCGCCAGTGTCCGGCAGCCTCGCCTCTGTCAGTGCGCCCCAGGGTGGCTGTGGCTACAATGTAGCTGCCATCACCAGTGTGTGAATGTGTGGATGACTGAATGTGTAAAGCGCTTTGGGGTCCTTAGGGACGAGTAAAGTGCTTTACAAATACAGGCCATTTATTCCCATTAGTGGTCATTAATATACTGCAACAACACGGGAACAGAGCAGCTGTGAGAG
The DNA here is from genome assembly GCF_963969265.1 of Rhamphochromis sp. 'chilingali'. Classification (NCBI taxonomy): domain Eukaryota; kingdom Metazoa; phylum Chordata; class Actinopteri; order Cichliformes; family Cichlidae; genus Rhamphochromis; species Rhamphochromis sp. 'chilingali'. The sequence continues at coordinate 37,559,210 of NC_137939.1, forward strand.
AATTCAACATTATTGAATCAATGTTACGGAAGTGGAGGAAGCGCAGTTTTTGGCTTTCCCCATATTCCAAAACGTGCTTCGTCTCTTCACTGTTACTGTCGCGCAACATAATTTGCAGATGATGTTGTTTAACCCTAACCCCTAATGCTTTTGACCAAGACAAACAAACCATCAATATGCGCTATCGTGGTAGAGCGGTACAGTCAAAATCTCTACTGTTGGCCAATTTCATACCGTTTCTATTGCCCACCCCTACTTAGACATAAACCATAATACAAAATGACATCAAAACAGTGGGTCAACTGACCCAGGACATGACAAAATATGAGACTAGATTCAAAATAATTGTGTTCATGTCCAGAAAAACAAATAAATTCAGTTTCATGAACATTTTAAAACCTTTGCTGAAGGCTCCCTACAGAGAGCATGTCAGATGTCACCAAACGAGCCGTGTTAGTGATTAAAGTCCGTCTGAGCCTCACCAGTGCCCAACATTTGCAATTTGTTGCTTGTGTTTTTGGGAGGGGATCAGAGCTCTTCTGACAGATCCTGCCGATATGTTGGAGTGCTGTTGTGTGCTCCAGGTCTTTACGCCAGACGATAAATAATGATGAGAATTTCCATCGAAGCTTAAGCAGCCAGTCAAAACGCCAAACGCTGAAGGACAAAGTGAGGTAAACGCCGCTGAAACACATTATTAATGACGAGCAGCAGAGAACAGGTTAAAGAGCACAGACATGCTCAGCATCAACAAAGAGGCTTCAGAGTACGTCCTGGGAACGAGCGCAGTGGGTTTCATAATTACGGATGTTTGTGCACAGACTTCAGAGAGAGACACAGCCAAGCAAAAACAGCTGAGAAAAGTGAAACAAAGTTTGTTTTACCAGCCCAGTCGGGCCTTCACACCAGGTCAGCACTCATCAACACTCCAGTCATGAGGAAACGGCAAGCCTGATAACATCCCGCTTTGCTCGGCCATTCGCTGTCTGAAGACTCACCTCAGCAGTCCTGAGACGTCTCACGCAGAGAGACGAATTTGAGTTGACTCTAACGCGCCTGCAGTTGATCTGCAGCCATGCCTCAGCTTTTAATAAAATGGCCTGCATTTGTATAGCGCTTTACACTACATCCAGTCATCCACCCATTCACACACTGGTGATGGCAGCTACACTGTAGCCACAGTCACCCTGGGGCGCACTGACAGAGGCGAGGCTGCCGGACACTGGTGCCACCGGGCCCTCTGACCACCACCTGTAGGCAAACGTGGGGTTACTTTCTTGCCCAAGGATATTTGGCATGCAGCCAGCAGGCAGCCTGGGATCGAACCACCGACCTTCTGATTGGTGGCTGACCGGCTCTGCCACCTGAGCTACAGCCAAAATGAAAAGCTTGTCAGGGCTGAGCTCAGCACAGTTGACGGGAACAGAACCTGATCCGGCCTGACTGAAGCAAAGCCGTGCACGTGGCTTCCCGCAGTGCTGCGACGAAGCAGGTTTATGGTCTCGCTCCCAGCCCGTCACAGGTGGATGCTCTATTGACGATGGCGAGCCGCGCTGACCCAGACAGACCTAAAGCAGCACGCGGCCACATGTTCCTGATGGAGTGAGTTCTAATGCTAAACACAGCGTTCAACTCCCTTCTTGGAAAGTTTAACACGTCTGCAGACAGGCTGCACTGATCTGCACACCTTATTGCTCAGAGTCTAACAAGTTCCTCCTCTGGGAGTGATCGCTGATTAGTCTGTGCTGATTGGTTGAGGGTAAACTCTTCAGAGATGCTGCTGAATCTTCTTGCAGCCCGGTGAGCATCAAAAACTTGCTCCTGCTCGATGTGTACATAGCAGGGCCGTGCACCAGCTTCCTTCTTCTTATCCAAAGCGAAGTTGTACTGGCAACAGGGTAGGTTGGGCTCCTCCCGTGCAGTATTTTCCACTATCCAGGTTTTTACAGCCAGACAAGACAGAGATGAGGTCTCTCCAGTGAGTTCTGGGTCTGCTTAGAAAACTTCTAAGAGGAGGCGTCCAAGAGGCCTTCCTGAGCACCCGCCTCCCTTTGAAGGGGCGCAGTAATGGCTCTGGCACCTGTATCCTCAGTCTGCTGGTGTCCTGCCAGAGCTCGCGGTGACGTTAGGACCACAGTCTGCCTGAAAAGCTACTCCTGTCTTCAATGTTACCTATTATACTATTACAGTGATCATCTGAGGATGAAATTATTATATAACCTGGTGAATTTTAAGAGTTTAGGTATAAAAACTTAGTGGAATCCCTGTGACTGTGAAAAGCAACCACAAAGCTCCGTGGGCCTCCCGGCTGACAAACCTGTGATTAATGAGTTTACCCCAAGATGCAGGGCTGTGGTGCAGAGCTGCTGCTGCAGTGCATTCATGAATAAAACACGATGCAGCGTCTTTCGTGATCTGCACCGGTACGGCGACACTGACCTGCACGTGTGCAGGCTCCTTTTAAATGAAAGCCTCGTGTCACTTTAGTTTAGTTCTGCATTATTTGCTTTATTATTCAGTCAAAGTGGTGATAAAGACATGCTGACATTGGTTAACAGCATTAGTCAGACAGCGCGCAGTGACAGCAGTAAGGAGCAGATACTGATCACACCCTCTCTGCAGGCAGCAGTGTGTAAAGCTGCACGTTACTGTATTTAATTAGGGTTTCATCTTTATGGAAGTATCTGAAGGTGCAGTCTGTGCAGGGACGCTCTGTGTTGAAGGTTCAGATCAGTGCACGGCCACGTCTCGCTGCGAAGTACAGCCTTCTAATTCAGCCTCTGCCTCACTTCAGGTTCTTCTTTGTTCCACCCACTAACGTGTCCTCAGGAGAGATAAGAGACTGAGGATCTTTACGCTCCAAGGAGGCGGGACATGCTTAGGGTAATAGCTAACCCGATCGTGCCTCAAGAGTTGGCAGTTTGTCTTGTAATCAGAAGGTTGCCGGTTCGAGCCCCAGTCTCGGTCGTTGTGTCCTTGGGCAAGACACTTCACCCGTTGCCTACTGGTGGTGGTCAGAGGGCCCGGTGGCGCCAGTGTCCGGCAGCCTCGCCTCTGTCAGTGCGCCCCAGGGTGGCTGTGGCTACAAGGTAGCTGCCATTACCAGTGTGTGAATGGGTGGATGACTGGATGTGTAAAGCGCTTTGGGGTCCTTAGGGACGAGTAAAGCGCTATACAGATACATTATAACAGCAGTCTGCATGTTCTAGCGTTAAAGTCTGTCTATCTGCTGTAAGCAGGAAACAGACATCACAGAGTCAGAGCTTCTCACTGGAACAGAGAGGAGTGAGGGCGCTGTGCTACAGCGTTAACAGCCATGTTTCACTCGTAGTTGTCATTAGGATTAAATTCCCCTACAGCCCGAAGCTGTGATTAAATTCAATGCCCTACGGTGCAGGCAGATGAAGTGCTCGTGGGAACAGGTCGCTGCAGCTGATGATGATAATGGTTTTATGTAGACGTGGAGCTGTGCAGGACGTACACGTCAGATCTGCAGCCTGTGGTCCTCGGTGACACTGAGATGTGTGTGTGTGCGCGTGCGTGCGCGTGCGCGTGCGTGCATGTGTGTGTGTGCGCGTGGCGTACTGTTCTCGTGCTCTTCCACATTTCCCAGGAACGTCGCTGGAACTCCGAAGGCGGACGCCAGCACCCACACACAGATGTTCACCACCTGAACACATGAAGACATGAACAGTTTAATGTTTTTAAGACTTCCACATCATCATTTTTACACAAATTAAGAGTCATACACGGAAATTAAAATTTGAAAACAAATTTGTCAGATGGATCAATAAACTCTCCATTTCGAGAAAACTGGAATTTTATATTTCAGCCTTTAAGGGGTTTACAGCCAATCAGGGCTTTATATTTTAAGGTCCTGATACGTCTATAAAAAGAGTCAAAATAACGTAGAAAACCTCTGAAAAGTTCTTTAAACCTGCATTCTACACAATGACCAGCAGGAGGCAACTCCTCTGGCTGAAGACAGCTTATTGTCAGAAAGGTCAGGGAAGCTGCTCACTGGTTCATAACGTTTCACTAATTTAGACTAAACAAACACAAAGTTTCCCTCTGATAGGAGCGAGACGGTGATGTCACAGCGGCGGCTTTTTATGACAGCAGGATAAAACGTACCTTGGCCTTGTGAGGAGTCCTCATGTCCAGCGCTTTGACAGGGTGGCACACAGCCACGTACCTGTCCATGCTCATCACCGTCAGCGTGAAGGTGCTGGTGAACATGTTGTAGTAGTCGATGGACACCATCACTTTGCACAGAGTGTTCCCGAATGGCCAGAAGCCCAGATACAAATCAGTGCCCTGGAAACATCCAGAAAGCAGAGTCTGAGCGTGAATCACACAACTTATCCTGCTCAGGGTCACAGAGCCGGAGCTCCTAGAGGAACAGGTGGTTAACCTACAGAGTTTGCACGCGTGCAGATGATGTCGTACCTGGAAAGGTAGCGTAGCCAGAAAGAGCGAGTCGGCCAGTGCCAGGTTAAAGATGTAGATGTTGGTGGCTGTTTTCATCTTGGTGTACCTGAGCGAGAAGAATCAGTTCAGTCAGACACACAAACACACACCTCAGTGAAGCACCTGACAACAGCAGATAACCACCGGCCCCGCTGACCACTCTCAGTTCATCACTGTCACCAACCAATCAAAATCAAGAAGGGGAGGGACTTGTGGCAAATTTGTAAAAACATTTTTTTTAGTTTGTTTGATTTTTATTGTGGCAGATGAGGAGGAGCACTCGTTCCAGCTGTTCAGCAACCAGACTGCAGGAGGCACGCGTAGCCCTGTGACCTCCCACGGAGGCCGCGTGAACGCGAGCTTCAGTTTCAATGCGACATTTTCAAACTTGAACCGTCACGTGACGCACTTTAGTCACGTATGTGATTTTAGAGACAGCAGGAGGCGCTGTCAACACAGCCACGCCTAGAAGACAGGTTTGTAACCTAGCAACCCGCCTGAGCCTGTAAACAGCGCCCGCCGTAAGCCTGAGCCGAGCCTAAATCTAAAACCAGGTCTAAGGCGGCAGAAGAAGCAGTCGGGTGAGGAGCAAGCTCTGCTTTTTTAACCTTAATTTAGGAACCACGGGGAGGATGGCAGACATCTGGGGTGTAGAAGGAAACACGAACAGAAGCACGCAGCGGAGAGTCATGTGACCTGCGTCTTATCCGAGCGCATCGGCTGCTGCAACTTTGAACCAAGTGTAGAAAACGCAGTGCAGTCAAACCTCCTCCCTGCCCCCAGCCGGTTTCACCCTCGCTCTCTCTCCTCAGCACATCCCCTTCTTTCTTCCACTCTTCCTCTCGTCTCCTCCTCTGCCTCCTTTCCTCTTCAGTCCTCTTATTGTTTCTCCAGCTTCGGTTTTATGTTCCTCGCTTCCTTTACATCCCAACATCTGTGTCTTTCACTCTTTTATGCTTTCGTGCCTCTCGTTGCCTCCCTCTGATGTATCCCTGCTGTACTCAGCCCTCTGACTCCGTCTCCACCTGCAGCTCACAGGAAGCCGCCTTTATTAAGTTAAAATCAGGTCTTAAAGGTCAAAACTGAGAGATGAAGATTCATAGAGAGCGGCTGAGAGAGGCAAAGGAGCGGCGACGTTCAGCCGTCACAATATTAATCCAGGGAAATCTTAATTTCTATTTATGTGCTTCTGAATTATTTCACCCTAAAAAAATGAATTTACTGCTCCACTTAAACACCGGCAGCCTCCGCAGCCAGAGAGGTGGAGGAAGCAGCTGCAGGTGCGTCAGGCAGGAGGTCAAACTTCCTGTTTTTGACTCTCACCATGGTCACGTTCGGTCTGCTATTATCATTATCATTTATTTTCTCCTCCACCTTTCCACTCTTGCTGCTCTTCACTGCTCCACCTCCCAGCTCCAATCAGCTGCTTTCATCTCTCGCCCGGTTCTTTCCTTCCTTCGGTCCTTCCTTTCTGTCTTTCCTTGCTGCCTCCTTCCCTGTGCATGCTGGAGTCTTGCCGGGAGCTCGGGAGTCTTCACACAGAATATTTTATGGTGTTCAGCTGAGCTCTCCGCCCATTTTCACATCGGGACCACATCTCCCCTCCTCTCCACCTCCACCTCCTCTCTCTTCTGTTGCTCTGTTGCTGTAGTTAAAAAACCCTGAAATGCTGATTATGAGTTCAGTGCTCGTGGGCACAAAGGAAGAGGAGAGTGACCGGTGAGGCCGGAGCTCAGAGAAGCGTCGGGCAGTCGTGTCTTCTCACAAACACACACGAACCTTTTTACAGCGTTTGCACCGAGTTTCATCAGCTCTGCTGCTTTGATGATTTACCGCAGGATTGTGTGCTTCACTGCAAAAGCACGCCGACAGTAAGAAACACAAGCACTGAAGACAAACGAGTCCTTCGTGCAGCGGATGCTTAAAGAGCGTCCCAAGACAAGATCCTCAGGAAGAAACAGATCCATCCTCTGCGTGCTGCGCAGAAATGATTCTTCATGAAAACCCTTCAGAATCAGGATGAAGGACAAAGATCATCATTCAGTCAGTCTGCCTGTCAGCAACACAACAAACTGCATCTCTCCATCACAGCTGGAAACTGACCAGAATTCCTCCCGGTTTCTCTTCATTTCTTTTGGTGCGTACATCTGAAGGTACCGGACGTCTGTAAAGGGATCCAAGCCCGACCCCTGAGGACGTCTCCGATGTGTTTAACAGTAATCCTGCTAACATCATGGTCCCGCGTCTGCCGGCCGGCCCTGCAAGGCTACATGTGTTTTTGATTACGCTCTCCTCCTTTCTCTCGCCACTCCGCCTGGGTGGAGCTTACTGCTCCCGCCCTTGGCCCACACACCTGTTGGCCTGCATTTAAGGCTGGGACGCAGGCAGTCTCATCGCTGGATGATTGTGCGACTGAGTGAGCCTTCAGTGAAGTTTTCTTGTGTTAATCTGTGCTTCTGTGTAACCGATGTCTTTTGTGTATAGTTTTCCCGGACCTGTGACCTACCGCCGTGTGGACGTGTGTTAGTTGTAGTGTGAAGTTGAGAGTGAGTGTGAGAGAGCTTCCCCTACCTGGATTTCCACCACCGTATATATTCTGCACCTGGTGACTGTGTAAATAAACTGTGGAACTGAACCCTGCTCTGTGCTTGAGTCCCTGCCATCACTTGTGACAACACAGCGACACACAGTCAGGTCAAATAAAGACCTGAAGAGGGTGAACACGAACCCTGCGACCTCAGTCGCTATCATCCATGACTGCTAATCTCTCACATCTAATTTGTCTATATGATACCGAAAAACGGTGAAAAGCTGTGACATTTCCACGAACCTGTCTTCAGTCCAAAAGCGTGACCCTGCTTTACGTGAAGCCTGTGCAGCAGCCTCCTCGCCATGACGGCGCCCTTCTCCTGCCTCTCTGAGGTCCAGCTGAAGCTTCTGTGTGATAAATGAAGCGCTCACACAGACACTGCTGCTGTGTGTATCCCTCATAATCCTGAAACGAACACTTGATCCTGTTAGCGTTCTCTGTGCGTCTGCACTTAAGGAATCTCCAAAACAAGCATGAAATATTTAAGCATCCATCACAGAGGCTTTACTGCCTCACGCCTCCTCTCAGCTAATTCCTCAGCTCTCACTCTAATTGTCTCCTCACCACTTCTGTGCTCCTCGGAGCCAAGCTAATCCAGCACGCCGCCTCTCACAGCTCCGACCGCGGAGGTCGCTCAGGGCGGGTTGGATTCCTGCTGCACGCCCATCCACCACCCCAAACTCCACCTCCTGACTGGAGGTGGAGTTTGGATGCAAACTAGAGAAATGCATTTAAATAAACGATCTGACACTTCTGTTAGGAAATTACCTCATTCGTGCTTTATCGATGATTACACATCTGTGTTGTTTAAACTTCTCCCCAACTCTTTAACTGGTCACGTCCTGTTTGTGCCACTTTTTTTTAATCGGCAGCTTTTCTTTGTCTCGACTACTGGGCAGAGGGAGGTCTTTGGTACTGACCTTCAACCGTTTAATACATTTTGAACATTTATAATGTGAGTTTGTGTATCTTCTGTGCTGGTGACCCACCTTCTTTCTCTACGACAGCTACGAGCACAGGCAGAGGCTCTCTCAGCTTTCTGCAGACGATATGTCTGCAATGGTTTATCCAGTGATCCAGATCAGCATTCAGCCGAGAGTGAAGCACCACAGATGAGAACTAACACCTCCAATCATGGTGACGGCTCCATCACAGTTCATGAAAAAGGGGTCAGGAGGAGTGGGCGAGTTCAGGTATCTCAGGTTAATGAGCGAGAGGAAAGAGAGGTGTCTGCTTAGACCACTGAGGCAGAAGATGGATGAGAAAGTGCCAACTCAGGGTGGGATCACACCTGAACGCTTCCTTATAAACATTCAAAGCTTCTCTTAGGCTACACTAATCCGAATACATTTGAAAACAGCGTTTTCATCTAAAAACGCTCCACACTATTGTTTTTAATCATTTCCAAACACTTGTTCATCCACAATGAAACGGTCGAAAACGTTGCAGTCCTGCGCATGCGTACAACGCAAGAAGATTCGGCCTGCCTCATTTCTGTCTGCCGCTTATTTACTTTCCGGCTCGTTGAAACGTCGCGGAAGAAAATTGAGGAAAAGCACCGAGTTTGTTAAATGGACTAACGATGAGGTGGAGTCGTTGCTGCGAGTAACACAAAAGTACAAAGTTGCAAAAGCGAGTGAGAATTAAAGAATTTGACAAAGAGCTGTCTGCAGCACGTACAGACTGCCCTATTAATCTTTAATAGGGCTGTCAAACAAAACAACTGCTGTGTAATGCCATCTTAGTTTAATTGGTCACATGACTGCATCACATGATAAAATGTGTTATCGTTTCCATTTCAAAAGTATCTGCTTTCCTTGACCGAAAACGCCGTCTCAGTGTGGACGGAAGACATGGCCTTATCCAGAGGGTGGGGGGTACACCTGGACAGGTCACCAGCAGCAGACACAGAAAACCATTCACCTCTATGTTTTTTAAATGTCACTGAATGAAACTGTGGCCTCGGTGCTGTGATTGATGACAGTCTTTCCTTTAAGTCACCAGCTATTAAACTGAGGCTGAAGTTCATCATGTTTCTCTTTCACTTCAACAAAAGACTCGTTGCTGCCACTTTTTGACCTTTCCTGGATCGCGGTGACATCATTTACACGAAAGCCTATTTCTGGTTGACTGCCCTCTGATTTATCAGAGTACATGTCACACAGTTTGGTGACAGAGTGCACTCTCAAGACATCATCACGTTCGTCGTTCCATCGGTTCGTGCAGAGCTCAGGAAGAAGGCGTTGTCCTTCTCTGCTCCGTCTTCATGGAAGACGTTACAGAAGCACCTGAAGCTCCTCGATTTCACAGACTTCCAACGACGTACAAATGTTTTTGTGAAAAACTTGTCTTTGATACGACTGTGTACATTTTATTGTTGTCTGTTTGTGTGGAACAAGTCTCTCTGGTACATGACACACTGAGTCTCAATGGGACTCAGTTAAGCTAACCCCATTAAGTGCATGTGTTTGGACAGTGGGAGGAGCCTGGTGTACCTGAAGAGAACATAAACTCCACCCAGAAAGCCAAGATGGAGGACGACCAACAGTACTAACCACCGCGGTTAAACCACGTGGTTAGTACGTGCTGTTGGCTGACTTGTGACTGGACGATAATCAGTGATCAGCTTTGGTTTTCAGGTGTTCTTTAGACTGCCCCAGTCTGTTCTTCATTGTGCTGAAGACCGCCAGGCGGAGGGACCCGCCTCCTCGCTCCTGTTGCTTTGGCTGCTCATTGTTGTACTAATAATAAAGGAGACTTCTTCTGCGGTGCCATCGGAGACAGAAAACATCACACAGCCATAAAGCTGATGGAAGTGTGACGAGCATCCTGCCTTCTGCTCTATTAATAATTCACGTCGAGTCAAATTAGAGCAGCTGGAATAATTCAAACCTCTGTGTTTTTGTTGGTTTCCTCTCTTTGATTGCTCGGTTCTCTCTCGCTGCTCACCTTCATATTTCCTCTTCACCTTTCTCCTTTATTTGCATGAGCCCATTATCTTATAATTAATAAATGCAATTAGACCTGTGAACCTTTCAGCAGACACACTCGCAGCAGATAATGAAATGTGCTGCTGCGCGGCGAATAAATGACGACGATGATCGGATCTGCACACAGAAGATGGAGCCCGACCTGTCGTGGTGCGAGACGCTCTTCCTGTAGATGTCCCTGCGGTGGTTCAGCTGGAGGACGAGGCTTTGCCCGAAGCTCCGATTCAAAGCCTCGGCCAGCTGAGGGTTGATGGTACTCAACCCCAGTCTGCTTCACCTCCACTCCCATCATGAGTCACGAGTGCACGCAGACACGAAGGGCTGCAGTGAGTCATCGAGCAATTCCAATAATTCAATTAGAAAACACAAATTCTTTGCTTCGTTTAACACGCGGCTCTGTAGCGCTACTGTCACCGTGGAAACGTGAGCGTTTCACAGACTGACCTGCAGAGAAATGTTTTCAGGAGCAGTGCACGCATGAAACGATTACGCCCACGCACACCGGCGCGTTAGCATGGAGGCAAAGAGGCGGAGCATCCCCATGACGCTTAGCTCAAGTTCCTGTGACCAACATTAAACCTTCACTGCGGTAAAGCTAGCAGGAGTCAGCAAACTGTGCCGTGAAAAAAAGCAAACTCTGTGGCTCCGCCTCTAAGGTTGGCTGATAGTAAACACTTTCCAACCGACGACAGGCGATATATTCACACAGGTGACTTTTTGATGGGCGGGGCGATGTAATCATGCACGGACTGATTTGTGCGTTTAAAATTTATACATTTTGTTTGGAGGGAATTTTTGACCTTCTTTTCTTGTTTGTTTCCATAGTGATGTAGATACTTACTGGATTATTTATTTATTTATTTGAGACGTGAAAAACATAACTTTAAATCAGAGGGTTTTTTTATGTTCGCCCGAAGATACATTTTGATTTTTAACTGAATTTTTGTTGAATTGTGTATTTGTTCTTTGGTTGAGTGTGTAAGACAAACACAGTTAGAGTGGAAATAAGAAGCCAGTTTCTCTTTGCCTCCCTCCACATCACTGTGGGTTTTTATCCAAATCAAATGCAGCCCTAATTTCATCACGTAAAGGCACCGTCTAGACCTTAGACTCAACAACACTCTGACCCAGTGACAGTCAGCAACAACACTTGGACCTAATGATAGTCGGACCTTCATCATGTTTGCTTCCTGTTTCTGAAACTTGCTTCTGGGCAGGAGGACATTGATTTATTGATTTTATTGATTAACATTCAAATTCAAATCTCAGTGAAAACAGTGAAAAAACAAACAAACAAACAAACAATGAAAACAGAACAAAAATCTACACAGCAAATTCAAAAGTGTTAGATTTTTTGGTGTTAATAGTCTTCTTGCAAAAGTAGAGTTAATTTTACTCTAAGCAGAGTCACATTCTTTTAATGTAACTCTGAGGTGTAAAATGATAGTAGTTAAAATCGAGTGTTAAAAATGAGTGTTTCTCTGTCAAATCTGGAGGTGTTACAATGGAAACATTAACTCTTGACCTCTTAACTCTGAACTCCTACAGGGGCTATGACACCAACAGAGTAAATTCACAGATTCCGCCCCCAGCACGGCTCCAATCGAAGCTGAAGTGAAGCCGTTTCAGAACATTTTGCTCTACATATTTGAGTTGTTTGCCATGCTTGGTAAGTCATTTTTTCAAAGATTGTTTCAATTATTATTATGAGCTTTTACTTCTGTGGCTCTTTGGAGTTGAGACAAAGCTGTGTGAAAGGCATTAGCCATGTTGCTCGCTGATAGCATAATATTCTGTTTTAGCTAGCTGAAAGGTATTGTTTGCGTGCAAATACCACAGCCTTGAAAAAAAAAGCTTGCATGTGAATTTTCAGTCAAACGTTTGGTCAAATACACCTAAAACAATGTCTAGAATGTGAAATGTTGGTATAATGGTGCTACTTGAAGCCTGAAAACGATCGCCCATAAAATAAAATAAAAAACGAGCAAACAGCAGTAGCAGACGTCCTGACTGGATTCTACGTTAGCATAGATCCCTCCAGAGTTTGGTGCACACGGTTTAGGTAAAAATGAAAAAGGTTGCGGTTTTACATTTAGTTCAGTATTACCTGTTGCCTGTGTCTTTGTCTTTTGGGAAAATACTTTACACAAGTAATGGCTCAAAGAGGATTCCTTTTTTTTTTTACTGTGCTGCAATTGTTTACTGGATTATTTGTGCCATTAATTGGTGTCAACTAATTTTTATTCGGTCTCCGCACAGGATATGCTTGTGAAGATGGAATATGGGGGAGAGCAGAAGTGCGTTGAAGTTCCACAAAGGGATGAATGAAGGACATGCATATTGTATTGAAGAAATAAGTGATGAGATGCTGTTATTTGCATTTACCATGTCAGACCTTTTGACAAACAAAATTCTAATGAAAGTGAGAACATGTATACTGTTACATCTTTCAGAAAATGTTTTGAAATTGTGGTGCACAGTTCAGAATAAATGTTTTTCAAAAACCATTGCATCTTTTTAGTAAATGTTTATTTCCAAAAGAAATTTCTAGAAGTTCAGAACAGTAAAATTCCCGCTTTTTAGAATGAATTAGAAGATAACTCTTACGTAGTTAAACTAAAATACTCTTTGAGAGTTAATATATAAACTCTTAACACCAAGTGTTAAATTATCAACTCCAGACAGATTTGGTGTTTAACACTAAATCAGAGTTAACGTACCAACTCTCCAAAAAGAGTTAAATTAACACTCTCTGGTGTGGACCCATATAGACACTTTAATAGTGTTGAAATCAAATCTGACAGTGTTAATTTGGACATGCTGGATTTGCTGTGTACCATAAAGAAAGAAAGCATGAGACAAGGCTAATCAAAAGGTATTGGCTGAAGCATTTGCTTATTACGCCAACCCTTTTCACAAAATATTCTTTTTGTATGCAGCTCCTGTACACAGGGCTTGAAGAAAATAATAAAACAAAGCAAAAACCAAACAAACAAAAAAAACCAAAAAAAAAAACAAAGAAAAAAAAACTTTCCACCTTAGATAAGTAACTACATCAAAGCAAAAGAATCAAGAGGTTGTTTTTTTTTCTCCTTTTTGCTCTTTTCATTCTTGATTTCTATATTTTTCTATTACTCTATTTTTAAACATGTTTTTAAACAAGGAAAATGAACTCCACCTTTTTAAATCACTGTCATAACTATTCCACAGGTTACCTCCTCTAACAGAAACACATCTCTGCTTTATATTTGTCCTTATCTTGTTTTTTTTAAAGAAATCTGTTCCCCTTAAGTCATATTGACTCTCTCTGACTTTGAACAGCTTCTGAGTACTGGGGCAAAGCAAGTTATTTTGTGCTTTATACATTATCTGTGCCATTTTATATTCAACTAAATCATAAAATTTCAGGGTATTCAGATTAATAAACAAAATGTTAGTTGGTTCTATATAGTTTGATTGGTTTATAATTCTTATAGCTCTTTTTTGTAACTTGAAAATATGAAGAGTGTTCGTTTTATATGCATTACCCCATATCTCCAGACAGTAAGTCATATATGGAAGCAACAGAGTACAATAAAGTGTGTATAATGTTTTTTTGTTCAGGACATGCTTTGTTTTATAGAGAATAGCAATGGTTTTTGACATTTTTGTTTTCACGTGGTTTATATGAGACTTCCAACTCAGCTTATCAATTATCACGCCAAGAAATTTATTTACGTAAACTCTTTCAACTTCAATTCCATTAACCCTGATTTTAGATACATTTTTCATTTGTCTAGTGCCAAAAATAATCAATTTTGTTTTCTTTATATTTAATGATAACTTATTTACATCAAACCAGTTTTTTAATATATTTAACTCCTTTTCCGCTGCAGTCAGAAGCTGTTCTAAGTTTTTACCTGAGCAGTACAGAGTGGTATCATCAGCAAACAATACACATTTTAACAGTTTGGAAACACTACATATGTCATTTATATATAATATAAATAATTTAGGGCCCAGCACAGAGCCCTGAGGAACACCACAAGTTACCTTCAACTGCTTAGATTTTACATTATTGAATTCGACATATTGATATCTTTCATCCAGATAACTTTTCATCCACTTGTATGCTATCCCTCTTATGCCATATCTCTCTAGTTTATTCATTAATATAGAATGATCAATTGTATCAAATGCCTTTTTTAAGTCTATAAAAACACCAACAGTATATTCCTTATTATCTATTGCATTAGATATCCCTTCAACAAGTTCCATCACTGCCATTGAAGTGGACCTTTTCACTCTAAAGCCATATTGGTTATCACTTAGGAGATTATGCTTCTCAATATATTTATCAAGTCTATTAACAAATAACTTTTCTAAAATTTTTGAGAACTGTGGGAGTAGTGATATTGGCCTATAATTGGTAAACTGACATCTCTCTCCGTTTTTATGGATTGGAATAACTTTTGCTATTTTCATTTGTGAGGGAAACACACCAGTTTGAAAGGACAGATTACAAATGTATGCGAAAGGTTGCACTATATATTCCATAATATATAGTGCGACTTTTACTGCCGTTTTGACGAGCCATCAGGCAGCCTTCACACCTCCAACGGCCCCAACAATAGAGGCACTTTGAACACTAATTCCCCCACCTCTCCCCCCTCCATAGAGCCATCACCACCTTCAAACCGTTCACCTACAACACCCCCCTCCTCACCCCACACAAAAGAGGATTTCACACCACCTCCTCCCACCACAACTCTTCATATTCATGAAGCAGATGTGAGGAAGCAGTTTAAGAGTCTGAATGCTCGGAAAGCTCCCGGCCCAGACGGCGTGTCTCCTGCCACCCTCAGACACTGTGCAAACGAGCTGGCCCCAGTGTTTTCTGGCGTTTTCAACTCCTCACTGCAGGCATGTCATGTGCCTGCCTGCTTCAAGTCCTCCACCATAATCCCTGTCCCCAAGAAACCTAGGATCACTGGACTAAATGACTACAGACCCGTGGCTCTGACATCTGTGGTCATGAAGTCATTTGAGCGCCTGGTTCTCTCCCATCTCAAGACCCTCACGGCCCCCCTCCTGGACCCCCTGCAGTTTGCATATAGAGCCAACAGGTCTGTAGACGACGCCATCAACATGGCCCTACACTTCATCCTGCAGCATCTGGACTCCCCAGGAACCTACGCCAGGATCCTGTTTGTGGACTTCAGCTCTGCCTTCAACACCATCCTTCCAGACCATCTCCGAGGCAAGCTTTCCCAGATGAATGTGCCTGATCCCATCTGCCGGTGGATCACTGACTTCCTGACGGACAGGAAGCAGCACGTGAGGCTGGGGAAGAATGTCTCGGACTCCCGGACCATCAGCACCGGCTCCCCTCAGGGCTGTGTTCTTTCTCCTCTGCTCTTCTCCCTGTACACCAACTGCTGCACCTCCACCCACCAGTCTGTCAAGCTAATCAAGTTTGCAGATGACACCACCGTTATTGGACTCATCTCGGATGGGGACGAGTCTGCCTACAGGAGGGAGGTTGAACGTCTGGTGTCCTGGTGCAGCCACAACAACCTGGTGCTGAATGCCCAGAAGACAGTGGAGATTATTGTGGACTTCAGGAAGCACACAGCCCCACTCCCCCCCATCATCCTGACTGACACCCCCATCACCTCTGTGGACTCATTCCGCTTCCTGGGTACCACCATCACCCAGGACCTGAAGTGGGAGCCCACCATCACCTCCGTCATCAAGAAAGCCCAGCAGAGGATGTACTTCCTGAGGCAGCTGAAGAAATTCAACCTGCCAACACGGACGATGATGCAATTCTACACCGCAATCATCGAGTCCATCCTCACCTCCTCCATCACCGTGTGGTACGCTGGAGCCACTATCAGGGACAAACAGAGACTGCAGCGTGTTGTGCGCTCTGCTGGGAAGGTGATTGGCTGCAGACTCCCATCTTTGCAGGACCTGTACACCTCCAGGACACTGGGGCGTGCAGCTCGGATCTCAGCTGACCCTTCTCACCCTGGACACAGTCTGTTTGACCTGCTCCCCTCAGGCAGGAGGCTCCGGTCCATTCGCACCAGAACCTCTCGCCATAAGAACAGTTTCTTCCCCTCTGCTGTTGGACACATGAACAATAACTGTATGACTGTTCCCTCCACTAACACATGACCCTACGCTGTGTTCACTGCATCATTCTATGTTTGGCACTGATCACCACCTGCACTCATGTATATATCTTTCAACGTAGCACTCTTAATTCTTATTCTCATGTATATATCTCATGTATATCTCATGCACATATCTTTCCACGTAGCACTTTTAATTCTTATTCCTACTTTTATTTTTTTCCATGTCTATTTAAGTGCTATTTATGACACTATGTTTGCACTGAAGCACCGCAGCAATTTCCTAATGTTGTAAACCTGCTCAACATTTGGCAATAAAACCCATTCTGATTCTGATTCTGATTCTGATAATACTTTTAACTAATATCATGTCAATACCAAAACAGTCAGTGGACTTTTTATTTTTAAATGTCTTCACAATGTTAATTATTTCTCTATGAGTTACAGCACCAATAAACATGGAGGACACATTCTGAGTAATATGTTTATTTAGGTCGTTATTATTTCTTGACTGTGGAATTTCTTTTGCTAAATTAAAGCCAACATTTACAAAGAAATCATTAAATTCATTTGCAATGTCTTTAGTTTTATCAAGCACAATATCTTTATCTTTTTTAAAATAATCTGGATAATTCTTATTTTTTGAGCCCTTTTTGATTATACTGTTTAATATCCTCCATGTTTCTTGTGTGTTACTTCTACTTTGCTCCAATAATTTGTGGTAATATTCTTTCTTACTTGTTCTTATAATATTTACTAATCTATTTTTATATAACTTGTACTTTATTTCAGCATCTTTTGTCCTCTGTTTTATGAATCTCTTATATAGATTATTTTTCTTTTTACATGCATCTTCTATCCCCTTTGTGATCCATGGCTTATTTGATCTGTGATGCTTTCTAGTGATTTTCATTAAAGGACAGTGTTTTTCATATAGTGAAATTACAGTTGATAAGAATGCATCATATGCACTATTTGAATCTTCATTTGCAAAATCCTCATTCCAATTGTGTTCCTTTAAGTCCACCTGGAGGGCAGCAATGGCTCTTGTTGTTCTATGTCGTATCATATCAAATATTTGATTCTTTTGTTTAGTTTTAATCCCAAAATAATTTTGAAAAATTGCAAAAACAGGAAGATGATCGCTTATATCAGTTATAAGAAGTCCACCTACTATTTCATGGTCAATTTTATTTGTGAATATATTATCTATCAATGAAGCTGTATCAGTTGTTATTCTACTTGGTTTTATAATTACAGGGGAAAGGGAGTTACTATACATTGTATTGATGAAATCTGTTGTTTTCTGATGTCCATTTGGGTTTAGCAAATCTATATTAAAATCACCACAAATTATTTGCACTTTTTTATCATTTAGGTTGCTAAACATAGCAGCAAGTTTTTCATTGAATATCTCAAGGCATGAACCTGGTGTCCTATAGATGCAACTTATAATTATATTGTTAGCTTTTTCAACATGAATTTCAATAGTGACACATTCCAATATGTTATCTATGGTGCTTGACATACATTCAATCAGACTACATTTCAAAACTTTATCTACATATAAAGCAACACCGCCTCCTTTTTTATTCACCCTGTTCATTGTAAATAATTCATATCCTTCCAGTCCCATTTCACTAACTTTCTCATTATCGAGCCATGTTTCTGATATTGCAATCATATTAAACTTTTTTAACTTACTTAAACATTCTGTAATTTTAGAAAAATTTTTATACAGGCTTCTACTATTGAAATGTATGACCGACAATGCATTTGCCATTTTAATATTCACATTGAATTGGTCATCTGTATAGTACTCACAAGTATTATTGGTGTTATTGTAGAAGTGGGTATCTGGGTCAATGTTACTTTCAGGGTCATGCATGTTGTGCTCTGCATAGTTAAACGTTTTGAAGTTCGTTTTCTCAGCGTGTGTGGCAAAAATAACCACCTTGACAGTCCTTTTCATAATCAAAGTCTTCCTCTTCAATATCTCCGAATGGAAACCTATAATCTGTGTCCAAACTTGTCATTTATGTGTTTTTGTTGTTGTTGTTTCCATTGTTTTTGAGCCATAAGGCCAGAAACACTTTCCATACCCATTGTTCATTATCCAATCGTCACTTTTCCAATAGATTCCATAGCAGATTCCTGATTATTTATATTGCTCTAAGTCTTTGAGTTCTCTTATCATCACAACTTTCGCTTCTTCGGGATTGCCATTTAGTCTTATCATTACTTTGCAGTTCCTCGTCCATGTCGCTTGTATCTTATTTTGTTTTCTCAGGCTGCGTGCCTGTCTTGCAATTTCAGCAGTCTTTTTCGTTAAATGTTCATTTAAATACACACCAGTCCCTTTTAGCTTCTTACCCTGTTTCAGTAACTCAATCTTTGTTTTGCGACTCACAAACCGAAGAATGATTGCTGGCTTTGTTTTACTGTCTTTTCTGGGAAGCGTGTGGCATGCTGCAATATGATGGCTCTGAATACTTACATTCTTCGTTTGAAGGAATTTTATCACTTGCTGTTCAAGCGTTTGCAGCTCCTCTACCGGGGCATCTTCACCGTCTTTACCTCCACCAGCTGTTACTCTGGCGTAGGTTCGGTGTTGCGTCTCCAGACCACTTATGACTAAATCATCCATTCTTGTGTATTGTTCAAGGTCCTCGATTCGCCGTTCCAAGTCGTCTATTTTCTTGTCCTTGTCCTTTATGAGGTTTTTTAGTTGTTTTATTTCATCCATTAGGTCATGTAGCATACCTTGTTGTTTAGCCACTTTGCTCAGTTCATCAGACATGAAATTAAGCGATTTCCTAATCTCCTCCAACTCCTCTTCAACTCCTGGGTTAGCTTTTTTAGGTGGCATTTTGAAAATGGTGAGATTAGTATTTCCTTGTGATGGCCCGTTGAAGTCACTGTTGATTTACTTGTTGGTGCCTTGCTAGAGGAGCCTGGGCCCAGTGGCTGCTGGAGGATCCTGGGCCTGGTGGAGCAGGAGGATCCTGGGCCTAGTGACTGCTGGAAGAGCCTGGGCCTGGTGGCTGCTGGAGGATCCTGGGCCTGGTGGCTGCTGGAAGAGCCTGGGCCTGGTGGCTGCTGGAGGATCCTGGGCCTGGTGGCTGCTGGAAGAGCCTGGGCCTGGTGGCTGCTGGAGGATCCTGGGCCTGGTGGCTGCTGGAAGAGCCTGGGCCTGGTGGCTGCTGCAGGATCCTGGGCCTGGTGGCTGCTGGGAGAGCCTGGGCCTGGTGGCTGCTGGAAGAGCCTGGGCCTGGTGGCTGCTGGAGGATCCTGGGCCTGGTGGCTGCTGGGAGAGCCTGGGCCTGGTGGCTGCTGGAGGATCCTGGACCTGGTGGCTGCTGGAAGAGCCTGGGCCTGGTGGCTGCTGCAGGATCCTGGGCCTGGTGGCTGCTGGAGGATCCTGGGCCTGGTGGCTGCTGGAAGAGCCTGGGCCTGTGGCTGCTGGAGGATCCTGGGCCTGGTGGCTGCTGCAAGAGCCTGGGCCTGGTGGCTGCTGGAGGATCCTGGGCCTGGTGGCTGCTGGAAGAGCCTGGGCCTGGTGGCTGCTGCAGGATCCTGGGCCTGGTGGCTGCTGCAAGAGCCTGGGCCTGGTGGCTGCTGGAAGAGCCTGGGCCTGGTGGCTGCTGCAGGATCCTGGGCCTGGTGGCTGCTGGAAGAGCCTGGGCCTGGTGGCTGCTGCAGGATCCTGGGCCTGGTGGCTGCTGCAAGAGCCTGGGCCTGGTGGCTGCTGGAAGAGCCTGGGCCTGGTGGCTGCTGCAGGATCCTGGGCCTGGTGGCTGCTGCAGGATCCTGGGCCTGGTGGCTGCTGCAGGATCCTGGGCCTGGTGGCTGCTGGAGGATCCTGGGCCTGGTGGCTGCTGGAAGAGCCTGGGCATTGATGCTAGTCTTTGGTTAAAGTCCACCATCAAAGCTTTCTGACTGAAGGCTGAGCAGCTGATGGCCCGAGCTCTGCTGATGGTGAGTGGCCAGTGAAGCAGCAGCTCTTAATGTATGACAGGACGATTCAAAGTGATTTGATGTTTGAACAAGTAAAGGTAAACGGAAACAATGAACGGTTTGATGGTGCTTGTTCTTCGAAGGCTGTCCTCGTCTCTGTGGTTCTCTCAGACTTCATTTCTCTCTCTGCTTCCTCTGATGATTCTTTAATCCACTGAGCCGTTTGGCTTCAAATATTAATAATCACTGAATTATTCACACTACCACTGTGTGTGTGTGTGTGAGGAAACCACAGAGACTGAAACGCTCTTGAAGAAACTTTGATTCTAAATGTTTTGTGAGTTTTTCTCTCTGTTCTCAGCTGCTCAGACTCCACCAGCAGGTGTTCCAGTTATCAGTCATGGATGTGATTAAATAATTTCCCCCAGGGATCAATAAAGTATTCTGATTCTGATTCTGATGATCACAAATCATTCTTCCAATACTCACATGGCATGCTCCACTTCTGTTTCCTTTGGATAAAAGTAAGGAAAGAAAGCAGCACTCTTACATTTATCTTCTATTGACAAACTCAGGGTTACAGACTGGAGGAGGGTGTAGTTAACATCCACCTGCTTCTAAAGAAAGGAGACCTGTCAACAGTACAGCCTCCCCGTCACCCCAAGTGCTGGCCTGGTGGTGTCACCCACCGGTGGTGTCACCTGGTTCTGACTTGGTGGTGTCACTCGGTGGTGTCACGCGGTGGTGTTACCCACCCGGTGGTGTCACCTGGTTCTGACTTGGTGGTGTCACCCGGTGGTGTCACCTGGTGCTGACTTGGTGGTGTCACCCGGTGGTGTCACGTGGTGGTGTTACCCACCCGGTGGTGTCACCTGGTGCTGACTTGGTGGTGTCACGCGGTGGTGTCACCCACCTGGTTGTGTTACTTTGACACGTTGTGACT
This sequence comes from Rhamphochromis sp. 'chilingali', assembly GCF_963969265.1. Taxonomy (NCBI): domain Eukaryota; kingdom Metazoa; phylum Chordata; class Actinopteri; order Cichliformes; family Cichlidae; genus Rhamphochromis; species Rhamphochromis sp. 'chilingali'. Next base: position 37,580,279 of record NC_137939.1, read on the forward strand.
CACCCGGTGGTATCACCCGATGGTCTCACTCCGTGGTGTCACCCAGTGGTGTCACGCGGTGGTGTTACCCACCCGGTGGTGTCACCTGGTGCTGACTTGGTGGTGTCACCCGGTGGTGTCACGTGGTGGTGTTACCCACCCGGTGGTGTCACCTGGTTCTGACTTGGTGGTGTCACTCGGTGGTGTCACGCGGTGGTGTTACCCACCCGGTGGTGTCACCTGGTTCTGACTTGGTGGTGTCACCCGGTGGTGTCACCTGGTTCTGACTTGGTGGTGTCACTCGGTGGTGTCACGCGGTGGTGTTACCCACCCGGTGGTGTCACCTGGTGCTGACTTGGTGGTGTCACCCGGTGGTGTCACGTGGTGGTGTTACCCACCCGGTGGTGTCACCTGGTTCTGACTTGGTGGTGTCACCCGGTGGTGTCACCTGGTTCTGACTTGGTGGTGTCACTCGGTGGTGTCACGCGGTGGTGTTACCCACCCGGTGGTGTCACCTGGTGCTGACTTGGTGGTGTCACCCGGTGGTGTCACTCGGTGGTGTTACCCACCCGGTGGTGTCACCTGGTTCTGACTTGGTGGTGTCACCCACCCGGTGGTGTCACCCGGTTACAGCACATTCTGTTGCATTTGTGCCGATGGCTCTGTGCCGACGAGCCGCTCTCACACATTGTGCCGTGTGCTGAAGCAAGCCTGAGGCTGATCCACGCTCACAGGAACAAAGTGCTCACGTTCAGAGGAGTTTACAGGAGGTAACGCTGCCTCCGAGAAGCTGCTGCATAAACAGCACTGTGCAGTCTCTGCTTTAATAGCACAGCTCATAAAGACACATTTATCTGCGCCCTGACTCACTCGAAGCTTTTTTATATGCCTGTGTATCTTCAGAGGAAAGAGCTGTTGAAGGAAAGCCTCTCTCAGCGACAATCACAGCCTAATTCACTGCTGGCAGCTGCTGCAGAGGTTCGCAGTATTATCATCCCTCTTCTCGGGTCACAGCATCACCAGCCATGTTCTCAAAGAAAGCCATGCAAAGCATCTACAATTATCTCCACCCTGCTGGATGGAGAGAGAGGGATTACTGAAGCATGTCCCACAGCAGAGGAAGGCTTTTCCTTGTACTCTGAGGATTACACTGCTCCTTTTGAGACTTTAGGACCTCTCCCACTCATTTCTACACAGCTGCTCTCTGTGCAAAACACTAATAGTATTAGACCAAGCAGCCAGCGTGCATCACAGTGACATAAAACAGATGCCTTTAATGCCTCTCAACACTCTCTGCTTGTAGCAGCACAAACATTTTATCCATCCTCACAATGTTCCCGATGGATTCAGCGATCCCAGGTCGTACACGGCCTCTCCACAGACCTCTGGATCTGCTCCTGTTGGCCTGTCCAGAAGAACACACGTGTCCTCTCAGGGTGGAGGAGCTCCTGCCTGAGCCAGGACACCCGTCAGAGGAAACTCCTTCCTGTCACTCTCATTCCTTCTGCCCTGCCCACAGCTGTGCTCACAGCACAGGGGTGAATGAAGACGGCTCAGTAACTCCACAGCTGAAGGCCACAACCTGCTGAGGCCAGCAGCTGTATCGCGTGCAGGAAATGAGGAGGAGACGGGCTCCTCGCAAATCCTGCAATATTACAGATTTTAATATGGAAACTTCTTCACACGAGTTTACCTGTGAAACCTGCGTCTGAGCTCAGAAGCGAGGTGAGTAGTGATGTCTCGGTCGCGAACGAAACGGCTCTTAGAGCCGGGTCTTTGAAGTGAACGACGCTAGCCGGCTCCTTATTGGGAGCCATGGTTTGTTTTCTTTCTCTCGCCCTCTCTCTCGCACTTTTTCCCCTTTTATTATTGTTAATAATAAATTAATTAAAGCAACAAAACAACCCGAAGAGCTGGTTGGGTCTTTTTAGTGAGCTGAGCCGAAAGAGCCAGTTCTCTAAAAAGAGCCGGAAATCCCATCACTAGAGGTGAGTGTGGCGTGACTCCAGAGGTCCTGCCATTTTTAAAAATGTCCACTCACCCGTGAACTCCACAGTGGTGATGGGAATTCTGGCTCTTTTTAGAGAACCGGCTCTTTCGGCTCCCAACCGGCTCTTCAGGTTGTTTTGTTGCTTTAATTAATTTATTATCAACAACAATATAAAATTATGCACAAAAGGAATTACTAATGTAAAAAAAAAAATTGGTTTTATTTATATATGTTTATATATAAATATATGCGGTGGCCGCTAGAGACAAAGCACGTGCAAACTAAAACACATTGCTAGCGTTAAGTGAACTTCAAAACAGCAGCATGTGCAGCATGCTGAAGCAGTGTGTCTTCTGTCTGCCATCAGGCGTCAAACTGCAGCTCTTAGTGCACATTTATACCGTGGACACATCTCTACAAGCCGACAGTCCACTGTTATAACAGTTCATGTGACCACAGTTAGTCTCACTGAGTATTTATCACAGTTGTGTCTTTGTATAATGTGGTGAAAATTGTACTTTTTAACAATAATATGGAGACTTCACATTCAGCACGTTCTGGTAAAAGTGGGACGTTCTTCCAGCGCCGACGCCTGAGCAACAAAGTTGGACGAACCCTGAATCACTGTTCATTACCATCGTCTTTTTTCAAATGAAATTCATCTCTCTCACTGCCACAAAATGTGCAAGCTGCAATGGGCACCATGTTCAGAAGAAAGCTAGGGTGTTTTGTTAACCACGCCCCCACAAATGCGGCATCACCAGAAAGGCCAAACAGATGCTCGACGTACAGGTCTCAGACTGGTGGATAAGAGAGAACGTAACGCTTTACTAACCGAACAAGAGGAGGTGAAAGGAAAATGATCCCGAGCTGAACCTGCAAGGCGCAGACCAGAGGAAATGCCAGCAGACTCTCAGACACACACACGTCCCAGCTGAGTGTGAGAAGAGGTCCTTATCTCTGATCGTGATGATGTCGTCACTAAGCTAACGTTGTTAACTCACAGGGAATATGACGTGTTTACTTACACAGAGAAAAAAGAGTAATCAGACTTCTTCAGACGGTCTGACTTCTGTTTCTGTTGCAGATGAGCAAACCTGCTAAATATTCCTGATGCACACAGTATCGCAAACACTGGCTGTTCTGAGGTGTTGTGTAGATTTTCTGCCTGCAGAGGTGCAAACGGTGATTTTGGTTCATTTCCATTCAGACTTGGTTGTTTCCCATGAGCGCGATGAGCTCAGACTCCATCTGTCAAACGTCTGTTCTGTCTGATCAGGGCTGGTTTTTTTCACGTTCAGCCGTAAGTTCCACCGCTCGAGGGCCGGATATTTGACCTCATCAGTTTAATGCCCGTCTGGTAGACACAGGCTGTCCTCTCTAGGGTTTAAAACAACGATGTTCACATCAGGGTTGGAGATGTGTACTTTTGCTTTGCATCACCATTGGCAGCAGCAGCCCTGAAAGCTGCACCGCCAAAGCTCATTCTGCTTTGACAAGATGAGAACAGGCTGTCTCTGCTCATTATCAGTACCACAGTGGAGGACGACAGAGCGACTCGAGCAGGCTGAAGGACGGGAAAATGCACAAAGTGTTTCTGTGCAAAATAAAACGCTCTTCGTAAAGAGAATTTCTCCTTGAAGAAGCATTTACCCTTTGCACACACACAAAGTCTAAAAGACCTGAAAGCATCTGTGTCGGAGGCAGGCATCAAACACATCACGACATCAGTCCACAGAAGGTGGAAAAGCTTCGGTGATGAGATTCTCACAGACCACAATCCAACACACACGGCTCGGACAGAAAATCAGTGGGTTAATGATCCATCAGGGTTAAACCATCTGCTCCCTTCACACTTCTCCTCAGAAAAACATAAAGGAACGAACTGAAAACTGCAGAATTTATTTTAAAATCGAGTTCACGCGACGATATCAGCATTACAGCAGCAGCACGAACAGCTCAACATGCTTTCAACATCTTTCGCCTGCAGGTTCTAAATTCATCCGTCAGCAGACCTGAATCTGCTCACCCTGTTTAACATGTCAAAGGCAGGCACGGAGCACACGTGCTGCCCTCTGCAGAGGCTGCAGAAGGTAATTCAGCTGCAAATTAGCCACAAATCACAGGCTGAGAGGATGTGCTTTAACCTTTTAATGTGTCCTCGAGTCAGCGTGTTACGCAACAACAAATTTAAGAAGTCATTTACCTGTTTCATTGCTGCTTTTATCCAGAGAGCATGCAGACTTAATGGCAGTCTTTTAAGAGCCACTCAGGAAATTAAAACTACGACGATGACAACCCGAGGACTCACCTGCCACTAAAGGAGACGCAGGTGAAGTCGGCTACACGGCGAGCGCTTCAGCATAACTGCCAACCATGAAACAGCAACAGTGGAGCGAAGGCTCCGAATGATTTACATCATCTCACTGAACACATGGAAGGTCGACCAAACCATACGCGAGTTTGTGACGGTTTCAGACCTCACCGTGTTTGTAGCATCATACGATTATAAACTTGACAGAAACCGACTGCACGCCGCCCTCTGACCAATCGGGCCTGCGTCCTTCACCACATCTGTGATGTCATCACGAAGGTAGCCATTTCCAGGAAAGCACGCAAGCTGGGACTCGAAGCCATGTGACTGTTAGTGACACTGGTCCTGCGCAACGCAACCTCTTTAGTTTACTGCCAGAAACCTCTGGCAGAAGGCGGGACAAAGACACAGCGTGTCTGCAAAAACAACAACAAAAAAAGATCTGCGCTGTGTCACATGAAGCCAGAACAGGGCAGAGCCTGTGGAGTCGGAGGCAGCTGTGGACTTCAACATGCGTCCTTCCTCCCGTTTCCTCACAGCTCAAAGGCTTCCTGTGCTTAGTCCTGACCCGAGCATGCACTCACAGTTGCATCTGCAGGAGTCGTCAACAGACCTGTATGAAGACCTGCAGACACGTGCAGAGCGCAGAGATGTGACGACGTGCGTTTGTCAGAGCCTCACAGCAGCGCTCACTCTGTACCTGCACCCTGAATAATGGATGCTTAAATGTGGAAAAGGAAGTGCTGTGCGTGCTCAGACAGCCGACAGCTCTGCCATCACGCCGCCGGCCTCAGCATGGCCGACTGATGACAGACGCCGTCATAAAACCAGCTGACAGAGCTCATTCATCCTCTTTGGAGCTGCAGATGAGGAGCAGCTTCACTCGTGTTCCTTCATTCAGGTCCAGCTGAGCACTCAGATTAGCTTCATCCTTTTCTTCAGATTTCACTCCTCTGTCCTTTCTTCAGAGAGTCCTAGAAGTGATTTAGGAGCTGGGAAAAACTTAGCATAGATTTGCTTTTATCCATGATGTTTCCAGGAGACTACAAACTGCAGCGGTTCAATTACAGAGTCAGAGGGTGGAAGGAAATCCCACAATTGGCTCAGTTCGTGTATTTATTAGGTCTGAATAAACAGAAGTGAGAGGCGACCGGCACAGCAGCAGCAGCACTCGGGCATCGAGTTTACTCATGCTTTGTGTTTGGAGGAAAGTTCAGCTTGGCTGTCGGTCCTGTTAGCATGTATGTGGTAAACAGCACCTGTCTAACAGTTTGAAGGATCACAACATTAATTACAAGTGTTTAATAAAGAGAAGCCAGCTGCCCCCCCAGAGCCGCCCGCAGCTTCTTCTTTAACCCGATCGTACGCTCGTCCATCACGGATGTAATCCTACCGCCTGCTGCCCGCTGCACTTGTATGATTCCCAAAGCAGGAAGACAAACAGAAAGCAGGTGAGTGTGTTTGCCTCACAGACTGCCTTTGTGCGAGCTGGCCGTGCGTCTAAACCAAACGTTGCCATCTCCTCTCCAAGATCATTGTCAAGAGGGCGCGGCCGTCATCATGTGTGAAATTAGTTTGGATGGGATTCGATGGGGCTCTGTGGGCACATTCAAAGCTGCTCTAATTAGCATGTGGAGCAGCAGAGGAGATAACCGAGGCTGAGCAGGAAACCGTCGGATGCACATTTACTGCACGTCCTGCAGACTCGGGGACTGATCTGTGCTGTTGGGATTTACGAAAGCCAGTCACAGGCGAGGGCACGTCTGACTGCGAATGTGGGAGCTTCTGTTATTTCAGTGAATCCCAAAAACGCCTGTTCACCACCCTGTTACCCTCAGCCGTCTCTCTGGGGGACTGCAGCGGTGGGTGTAGTAACACGTTCTGGCGTAGCTCAGGCCCAGACTTCCGAGTGGATTTACGGATGTAAAATCGAGGCTACTTTAATCTGGAGAGCACAGTCGGAGACTCTTCATTCCCTCCATCAGATCCTGTGATGAAACATCTCACACCTCCCTCCTCTTATTGTAGTTCTTTGCTCCTCTTCATCATTCCTTCACCATCCTCCAGTCTCAGCCCTGCTTTCTGGTTCCTGCTTTAGTCCTTCTTCATCATCAACGCGTTTCTTCATCAAACCAATCAAATTTATTGATCGGTGCACACAGGCAAGAATCGATCGAGGTCTCCTCGATTTAAAGGGCCAGCACTCCAACTGTGGAGGCCGGAGTCCTACAGTAAACCCACCACTCTGCTGCCTTAGTTTTAGGTAAGCAGCAGCACCGTCCTCGGTTACCAGGTGAGCGGCCTCGGCGCCGAGCTGTAGCTTTCGTTGTTGGGGCTGAAACAGGGCAGTGTTTTCTTCTGCATGTGCTGCGAGCTGTGCCGTGACAGAAATCACGTACTCGACAAATAGATCCCATTTTCAGGTTTGTCCACGATGCCGGAGGATCTGCCCGACACTCTTCCTCTTTTTAAATACAAATTGATTTCATAATAGCTTTCTTGATAAACATCACAGTGCTCTTCTTCTTCCTCTTGTCTTCCTCTTCACATCACCCTCCACCTGTCCCTTAACTTTTCTGTTTCTGTTTTTTTCTTCAGTAAGTGCTGTAAATGCAGGTTTTAGAGGCACATCACTCATTTTTACCTCTAAATGGCCTAGAGCTCTTCATGCTCCTCTTCTTCCCCCCTCCCTCCCGCCTCCACCCACTCTCCTCCTTAATTAACAATTCAATTCCCAGCATGCTTCATGGGCACATTCCTGCTTTCTCAGCCCATCTTTTCATTTTCCTCTCTGACTGTTATCTACATATGAATCCACATTTGCTCTGCTGTTCATGGGGCTCACACACACATACGAGAGGATAACCTGCTGGCCAAAAACCTCGTCTGCGCTTTATTAACAACAGCTCAGCTGTGAACATGACCTGTGCTGCTCTTTGTTAACACTGCACATGATTTATTTTAGGGATCTATGTGATTCTTTGATGGCTGCAATCAATACAACAATAAGTCCCAGAAAAGCCATGTGTGATGACACCAAGTTAAATACAGCTTATTAAAAAAGAGGAATATTTATGACCTGCAGCTTGTGATGGAACAGACACAGAGCTCAATAACAGTCAGATTACTGCGCTCGTTTAGAAGCTGCTGCGATGCGTTCACTGTACGCTCACACATAATGGGTTTGCTTTCTGCAGTCTTCTCTGCCTCTCACACCAACTGCTTTTAAGCACACACTCACACACACACCATTAATTATTAATTAATCAGCTCGTTTTCATTCAGCAACAGAGCCGGCGCGCACACGTAGGTGAGGAGGAGAAAGATAGAACAGACTAAACGTTTCAGAAGTGCACACTACCTTTATTTATACTGAACAAAGGGAAAACAAATGCAAACTGCATCCAGGGCAAAAACATCTGCATTACACTGCTAACATCTGCAAGACAGCATGCTAACGCTAAGCTAGTCAAGAATGTTAAAGCTGAGTGTGCAGACTCCAGCCCAGCAGCCAGAGCCTGAACTCCAACAGGTAACAAACTGAAGAGCAATCGGGCTGTTTCTACCTGTTCATGTTTCTATAGCAGCATCACCTTGACGACCGTAAATACTGCGAGAACATTCATGTGTGTCATCATTAGGGACAGCGATTTGTGTTGGTGTGTGTGTGAAAGTAGCCTCAGGTTTATATGTTAATTGTAATTATGTAACAGTGTTTCAGGTCATTTTACACAGTGATGCCACAAATTACTCCCTTTGGCAAGTAATTAAGTAACATATTTTTAACAAAAGTAATGTGTAATAGATTACTTATTTTGAGTAATGACACCACCACACTTTCACAGCCTCTCTCTCTTCAGGATTAATTTCTCTTTCTCACCGTTCTCGTCAAACACGCTACTGCAGGTCTGACCCAAAAGCCGCACAATTAACTCAGCTTATCCTCCTCTGCCTCCTCCTCCTCCGCCTTGCTCTGTCGTCTTTGCTTCCTTCAGGATTACACTGCATGGCAGTGACAGACACACAAACACAGTGATGGGACTTTAATGGATTGTGGTGTTTTAAAATTGCTCTCAGTACCGCAGTTCTGCAGAGAAACTTGAAATGAGGTGGACCTGTGAGGGTGTTTCAGACTCAAACGTGTGACGAAGGCTTTATTTGAACAATATTCGGACCAAATCGAGGCTCTTTGGGTTTTATAAGGTCGTGCCATATCAGTTCGGCTGTGACGCTTAGAGCCTGCGATGGCGCCACTCAGCATGATGCGTTCACAGAAGTTGAAAAAAAAAAATCACAGCTGTCCATTCACACTCCATCTGTCCGCACATTGCTTCCTACTGTAATGCAAATGAAGCACTCCCCGGTCAGAAATCATGCCGGCCCTGCATTGTTAGGAATCAGGAGCAGGTCCTGCAGATGTGGGGCCATGTTTGGGCAGAGCCGAGCACAAATTGGCCGTGCTGATGGTAAATGGCCTGGCTCTGCTTCACCATCTGAGGTCCTCATTAAGGGAAATGCCTCGCAGAGGTCCAGAGTGGGGATGATTGCACACGTCATTAACCAGCCAACACCATGCAGTCTGTGTGTGTGTGCGCGCCTGTGAGTGTGTGTTTTTGAGTCTGTGTGCGTGCAGAGACAATCTCGTGGCGTAGAGAGGAAATGATATGACTGAGCCAAGCTGCATGTTCAACACCAGACGAGCCACCTGCGTTTGGCTAGACGCTGCCACCTTCTCACTTCAGCCTCCATGTCTGCTGAAACTATGAACTCGTTTCTCCACAGATGAAAGAAAACAGCGCCCTTTAGAACAGCACGCAGCAACACTACATATGAGCGGGCGTAGGGAGGTTTGGGGTCTTCACTCACCCCCGTTCTGTTAGCCGTCAGGGCGGGGGGGCTGGGAGGAGGTGCTGGCCGTCGGATTGGGGTCTGGGATGCGGGGCTCCCTGCTACTGCAGATAAGGAGGTGGTCTGGTTTCCTCCACCCCAGAGAGAAGGGTTACATCTCCTGGGTCCGGGTACGGTTTCCCCCTCTGGGGGCGGGGTTACCTGGACCTGGGGTATAGAGTATGTTTGGGGAGTGTGATTGTGTAACAGTGTCTATTTGTGTCTGTCTCCAAGTCGGGTGAGTGCCGAGTGTTTGTTTGTGTATATGGGGGTGGGAATGCACGTTTGTGTCTGCGTGCGCCTGTTCATCGGTGTCTATATGTCAGGTTGGGTCTTAGACTCCACCTCTCTGGGAACATCTCAAGCTCTCCAAAGGCCTATCTCCCCTCACCACACTCCCTGCCAGTGGCCGATGCCCTCAGACGTTGGTGTGTTGGTGATTCTTGGTGTCTGGGGCTGGGCGCTCATGTATGTACCGACTCACTCCTGGTGGCCGATTGGCGGGGCCTGGCGCCTGTGGGCCGGCTGGGACCCTTCCTGGGGGTGGGGTGCCGGCCCGGTCCTCTCTGGCACAGCTGGCAGAGCCGCGGGCACGTCACTGCAGCCCCCTCTGGCCTCTGCTCCGTGGCTGCTGGGTGACCTCTCGTTTGGGGCTCTCCTCAGCTCTTCCCAGGAGGGTGGCACGGTTCCCCCCCTTTGGTGGTCCTCCTTGAGTCCTTGTATTCTGGGGCCTCTGGATGTCTGGAGCCTGGATCTCCTCCATACCTGCTTCATGCCCTGGGGGGCAGGGCTATGGCTCCCCACACCCTCTAGCAGATCATTACATGAAGGAACCTTTTAAATACAAGCATGCTGATCCACACAGGTGTGCCCACAGGTGTACACAGACACAAACTACAGCTTTCTTGGCTGCTACCTCAAAGCACATTGTGCGCTGTCTATCTTGCGTGCTGCACAATATCGTTTATTATTTAGTATCTACTGATATCTACTGCTAGCTAGTTTATTGTGATGGTGCTGTTTTTTTTATTATGTTGCTCTTTGTTGTTTGCTTTCTCTTCTGTTTTTTTCTCCATACAGGTGATCCAGGTGTTTTGTTTGTTTTTCTTTCTTTCTTCCCCCCCTTTCTCACCATCTCTTCTCCCCTCTATTTTTCTTTCTCTCACTCTCTTTCATTCTTTCTCCCTGTCCTATCCCCCAGTCATGTTAATGGCTGGTTGAGCCAATCTTAGCAGCAACAAGTGCAATCAAGCATTTGTGATAACTGGCAATGAGCCTGTTTCAGCACCATGGAGGAAGTTCGGCCCACTCTTCTTTGCAGAATTGTTGTGTGTGTTTTGGATCATTGTCCTGCTGCAGAACCCAACCGTGCTTCAACTCGAACAGATGGCCGGATGTTTTGGTAGACGGCAAAATTCATGGTTCCATTTACCACAGCAAGTCTTCCAAATCATGAGGCAGCAAAACAGCTCCAGACCATCACTCTACTACCAACACACTTTACTGCTGGTATGATGTTGCTTTTCAGAAAGTCTGTGTCCTATTACATGTGGCTGGGACACACACCATTACAAGTTCAACGTTTGTCTCGTCAGTCCACAGAGTACTTTCCCTAAAGTCTTGGAGCTCATCGAGACCATTCCAGGCAGACTCTTTGTTCCTTCTGCTCAGCAGTGGTTTTCTCCTTGAACCACGGACCCCATTGTTGCCCAGTCTCTTTCTTGTGGTGGAGTCATGAACACCAACCTTGACTGAGGCAAGTGAGGCCTGCGGTCCTTTGGATGTTGTTCTGGGGTCTTTTGTGACCTCTTGGGATTATTTTGGTCAGCCGGGCATTCTTAACCCTATTTCACTCACATGTGCTGCACCAGTGTACCAGTAATGTCATGTGACGATAAAAGTGATTAGATTTGATTATTTTGTTTGTCATTTGTTTATCTCAGTTTTTCCTCCTTAATAATAAACACCTTCATCTAAAAACTATATTTTGTTTTTAATTGTGTTATCTTTGTCTAATGTTTAAGTTTGTTTGATGATCTGAAACATTTAAATGTGACAAACATAGAAAAAAATAGAAAATCAAGAAGGGTACAAACACTTTTTCACACACCTGTATCATCAGGTGACCCTGAATCCTCCCTTAGTTATGCTGCAATAGACGTAGGCTGTTTTCCTTTCCAGTCACCTTCTTCACTCACTATGTATTAACAGCCCTCTCTGCATTGAATCATATCTGTTATTAACCTCTGTCTCTCTTCCACAGCATGTCTTTATCCTGTCTTCCTTCTCTCATCCCAACCAATCACAGCAGATGGCCCCGCCCCTCCCTGAGCCTGGTTCTGCTGGAGGTTTCTTCCTGTTAAAAGGGAGTTTTTCCTTCCCACTGTCGCCAAAGTGCTGCTCATAGGGGGTCATATGATTGTTGGGCTTTTCTCTGTATCTATTATTGTACGATCTACTGTACAATATAAAGCGCCTTGAGGCGACTGTTGTTGTCATGGCTGTGTGAAGGTAGGCAGGAATGGTGGACCCAAGAGCTGGACTTGCAGAGGCAAAGTGAACTCAAAACATGCGGTGTTATTGTGGGGTAGCAGACAGAACAGAAAACTAGCTAAACTGGGAAAGAAAAAAATAACAGGCAGGCTGGCAAACAGAACACACAGTGAAGTATGAGGGACAATGCGACAACGAGCTGGGGCAGACACTAAATACAAGAGGTGACAGGACTGAGAAGAAACAGCTGGGAGACACGGACGAGACAGGGAGAGTACAAAACTGAAGGCACTGACATAAGGCACAGACCTACAAAGTAAAACAGGAAGTACACGACAGACACAGCGATCCAGACGAGACACAGAACTTAACAGACGCCGACTCATGAGCAGACATAACAACATCATGGACAGACAGAGGGAACAGAGAGAAGTGGGACCAGGGCAGCACAGAAGCCTAACAAATGGCAAATCATAATGGAAAACACAATCAGAATAAACAAGAACATAAAATACGATAAAACAACACAAAACCCTGAGTCGTCAGACTCAGGACCACGACAGTTGTCATTTGGCACTGTATAAATAAAACTGAAATTGAATTAAAAGTCGGGTCCATGCCAGGAAACCAACAAATTTAAACCAACAAACGGGGAGAGTCATGATAAATCCAACAGAAAACAAACCTGAGAAGGACTGCACTTTGCATCTTTCAAAATAAACCACAAAGTATCGAACGGTCACAGGAGGCACCCAAAGACAGACGGATTCGTCCCCGAATCTCAGATAACGACCGTCGTTTGTTCTTCAGAGCTCTCTGTTCGGATCCAGCTCATTAAATGAATATGAAGAAAAAACGGGAGCAGACAGATGATGAAGATAATCAGAGATGAAAGCATAAAAACAGATAATGAGGGACACAAGCAGAAGAAAGGACCGAGGGCTTCTCCTGCCTCTCCTCGTCCTTTTCTTCTCACTTCTTCAGCTGCTCCGTGATTGAAATGTTCGGCTGATTGGCTGTTCAAAGCCACTCTTCTTCTTCTTTGACAGTGAGAGATGAGCACAAAGTGCACAGATACCAGACATGAAGCAAAGGGAAGAAGAACCAGAGGAAATTAATATTTAACATAAACACAAACATAAAACTAACCTGATGGTACTTCAATTAAAAGCCAGTGTAAAAAAGTGACACCGTATAGAGTGTTGGAGACCCAAACAGAGAGAACTGCGGTAGTCCAGTCTAGTGGTGATCGATACGTTTGTCCAGGTCTTTAGGAGGAAGATGAGACATCGCTTTGGCAATTTCACCGAACTGATGAAAACTGTTTTTCACAGCTTGGTTCTCTCATTTAAAGATCCGACTAAAGACACTGAGGTTTCTAACAGTCTGAGAATGATGACAAGCGAGAGGACCGAGGTTCTGAGTTAGCTCATCCAAAGGGGCGTGGCCTCCAAAAACAATCAGTTCAGTCTGGTTTTTGTTTAGGGTGAGAAAACTCTGTGTTAACAGCTTTAACATCATGTAGACGGTTAAGCAGAGGCTGCAGTGGGACAGAGACATCCAGTTTCAAGGGGAAGTACATTTGGATGTCATCAGCATAACAGTGTTTTCTGAAAATAGATCCCAAAGACAGCATGTATAAGGAGAAGAGACTTGGACTGAAAACAGACCCCTGTGTCACACCACAACTAACAGCGGCAGAGGAAGAGGAGTGTTTCCCAGAAACATACCTCTGTGACGGCTATGAGTTAAACCATGATAAAACTGAGCCTCTGAGACGAACAACGTGTTCAAGTCTGGATGAAAAATGTTCTGATCAAAGGTGGCAGTCAAATCTAAAAGGACTAAAACAGCAGAACAACCCGAGTCGACAGTTAAAAGAAGAAGATTAAAAAGCGTCGTCTCAGCACTGTGACGAGATTCAAAACCAGACCGGAACACTTCACGAACGCTTTGAGGGTCTAAAAATCTCTGAAGGTGCTTAAACACAACTATTTGGACATATAACAGAGTTTAGAGGCCGGTCTGTAGTTAGAATTTGGATCTTTGTTTTTAATAATGGGCTGCACAACTGCATGTTTGAAAGCAGCTGGTACACAACCTGATGACAAGGAAGCATTTAATAAAAATGAAACACTAGGCCCAATAACATGAAGAGCGTTCTTTCGGCTCCCAACCGGCTCTTCAGGTTGTTTTGTTGCTTTAATTTATTTATTATCAACAACAATATAAAATTATGCACAAAAGAAATTACTAATGTAAAAAAAACCAGGGTTTTAATTATATATGTTTATATATAAAAATATGCGGTGGCCCCTAGAGACAAAGCACGTACAAACTCCAAAACACATTTCTAGCATTAACTGAACTTCAAAACAGAGCTACTAGATCACTTAAATTACACAATTGAAAGCATGTGTGTATTGTTTGTGTATTTATACACAGGCACTCGTATATATTTAAATAATTTAAAAAAATGTTCATTTACCTGTTACTGCCACACAACAAATCTGGTCGTTGGTACTTCCTGGCTTGTGTAGCCACTCGGTAACAAAAGCTCAACACTGCCCCCTAGCATCCTGGAGCACTTCTGTTGTGTTTTGTACGTGTTTTGGAGTTTGTACGTGTTTTTTCTCTAGGGGCCACCGTAAATATACTTTTATTTACTCACTCCACATAAAATGTATTAAATAAATCATATGATACAAAAAACAAAAGCTTTAAAAGCTTTTCACAAAGTGCAGAGGAAGCCTCCATAGAAACGGTGGCAAAGGGGTTAATCACACAATGAGAAATATTCAAAAAAACTCGGGGTTTGTGACTGATGACGCTGGACAGAAAAGCAAATTTTGCAGCTCTAACAGTGGTCTATAGTAGGACGCCCAAAGACACCTGGAGTTTGTCCTTTTTCCACTTTGTCTCTGCACGTCGACATTTGCATCTGAGAGCACGAGTGGTTTCATGCAGCCAAGGGTGACGTGAAGATTTAGCGTTTAGTCCTGACATCAGCGACAGAGTACCAGAGCATGTAGAGTTAAAAAGGTCAGCCGGACCTTTAACAGGCAGTTCCACGCTGAGGTCGGCATCGTAGAGGACAGAGTTTGGAAAAGTGGAGGCAAAGTGAATTTCTCATAAATGAAAAAACACTGAAGTGTCAAAGTTTAAAGATGGGCACATGCTAGGTCTCTCTAAAAACACAGTATCAATACACACTGTGCTAAGTCATTACTGTGTTTCTGTCAAACATGCTGACACAGTGCTCATTACATGAGTGTCATTTATAGGTTAAAAGTTTTGCTAACACTGTTGCTTCACAGCACTCGAGTCCAACCTCACAACTTTCAATGTGCACAATGTAACAAAAGCCCTGACATAAATATAGCCCAGTACAGCCACTGCACTTCTTTCACTCAACCTGAGCTCAGTCTCCACCTCTTTGCTGTCCCTGTGTGTAAACAGACTCCGCCTCCACTGCTTGGAGGCGTGGGCTTGATGTGGTCAGACTTTTGATTCGCATGTACTGCAGGTATGTGTTCAGTCGAAACGCTCGTGTTTACATCGTTTGAAACATCGGCGTGTATTAAACGAAGCATCGATGCACAAAGAATCTGAGTAGACAAATCTAATCTAATCTAATAGTTCGAGTTACTTGATGAACGGTTGCGGCCCTGGTTCAGTCTTTTCCCTCTCAGCAGGGGAGCTTCAGCCGCTCGCCTGGCTCTCCTCCTCTGTTAGACATGCACAGGTGATACCTTCAGGTGATTTCTCTTCAGTGTTTCCTCTCACTGCAGCCTCACATTTGCATTATTGTATAGTTTCGTGTTCCCAAGCGCACTGCGGGCTCCTGTAGCTGGTTAGGTTTAGACTTCAGCGTGTTGGAACAAGCGTGCAAAGCCTGGTTGATGGGAACAGATCCAGGACGGTAAAACATTTTGTTTGATTTAGGAGACTTCTGGCCAAAAGAACGCTGGCAATAAAAAAGCTGAGCCAGAGTGAGTGCAGCGTGGATGACTGATGAGCTTTGGTTGAAGTGCAGACGTGGAGCATCAGTCATTGGTCCTATGGCTCAGTTTAACCTCATCACTGCTCTCCTATAAAAGAAATACCTCCAGAGCGCCCAGGCCGGCCTGCAGACGTCAGACTCTGAGGGGAAAACAGCGAGCGTGAAGCCAAACAGCTTCTGTCCCTCTGAGAGTCAGTCGGTCAGAACCAAGCCTCCTCCACAAAAACAGACAGCACTGATGGTCTGGACGCCTCATGGGTGGCGTTTAGCCGTCACCATCTTGTTTTCCTGGCACCACTAGTAACTATATGTTATCAGCTGATGCTAACTACCTATGTTATCAGACTGTATGGGAGCATCGCACAGACTCAGACACCTGGAAATCAGTATCATCCAATCAAAACAATAGAATTTTACTCATTAAACCTGGAGCTCCACTTTCTTGGATGCTCTGTTAATACAGTGACCTCACAGCAGCCATGTTATTGGTCACATGATCCAGCTCAGCCTAGCAGACAGCTAGCAGCTTCATCTGCCTGTGTCACCATCCACTTGTCAGTCAAAGAGGCAGCACCCCTATTATTGCAAACAGGTGAGATCTAAAACCATCATCCCTCCACACATGTGCTATGAAGGGCCAGAATACTAACGGAGACCAGACAGTTTATTTCTGCAGGTGTAAAGATGAACGACCCACCTCTTCCTCCCACAGTACAAGAATAATAATTCACACTGTCCTGTCACCTGGACATTTGACACAGAGACCATCAATAACAGGTTCATGCAAAGCTCCAGTTAATAACACAGACAGGTTATACACATCAGGCTTTGCTGGGAGCCCAGTAAAACTGAGGGTGAAGAAAGGACGGCCGTCTGAGTTTAAAAACATGTAATGTTTATTATAAACTGACACACACAGACACAGACGTCTCCTTCCTCTTCAGCTGTCTTTCTGTCATTCACTCTGGAAACCTGTGAGCCGGTGTTAGACGGGCAGACAGGAACACTGACAGCGTTTTCAGTGCTGTGTGTTTCGTCTGCAGTCAGTACTGTGTTACTGCTGCTGAGAACCACGAACACTCAGTTTACAGTGTTTCTGTTCATGCAAGTGAGAACAGGGGCAGGGACCTGCTTCTGTTTAATAATCAGCTGTGCACAGCAGCTGAAGAAGAGTCTGGCCTGCTCCTCGCACAGTATGATACCGATCATGACCGTACGGACACAGTCAAGGACACTGTCACGGACACGGTCACTGATACGGTCATGGACACAGTCACTGACACGGTCACTGACACGGTCATGGACACAGTCACGGACACAGTCACTGACACGGTTATGGACATGGTCACGGTCACTGACACGGTCACTGACACGGTCATGGACACAGTCACTGACACGGACACAGTCACTGACACGGTCACTGACACGGTTATGGACACGGTCACGGTCACTGACACGATCACGGACACAGTCACTGACACGGTCACTGACACGGTCATTGACACGGACACAGCCACTGACACGGTCACTGACACGGTTATGGACACGGTCACGGTCACTGACACGATCACGGACACAGTCACTGACACGGTCACTGACACGGTCATTGACACGGACACAGCCACTGACACGGTCACTGACACGATCACGGACACAGTCACTGACATGGTCATTGACACGGTCACTGACACGGACACAGCCACTGACACGGTCACTGACACGGTTATGGACACGGTCACGGTCACTGACACGGACACAGTCACGGACACAGTCACTGACACGGTCACTGACACGGTCACGGACACAGTCACTGACACGGACACAGTCACGGACACAGTCACGGACACGGACACAGTCACTGACACGGTCACTGACACGGTTATGGACACGGTCACGGTCACTGACACGATCACGGACACGGTCACTGACACAGTCACTGACACGGTCACGGACACAGTCACTGACACGGACACAGTCACGGACACAGTCACGGACACGGTCACTGACACGGTTATGGACACGGTCACGGTCACTGACACGATCACGGACAGTCACGGACACAGTCACTGACACGGTCACTGACACGGTCACTGACACGGACACAGTCACTGACACGGTCACTGACACGGTCACGGACACAGTCACTGACACGGACACAGTCACGGACACAGTCACGGACACGGACACAGTCACTGACACGGTCACTGACACGGTTATGGACACGGTCACGGTCACTGACACGATCACGGACACAGTCACGGACACAGTCACTGACACGGTCACTGACATGGACACAGTCACTGACACGGTCACTGACACGGTCACGGACACAGTCACTGACACGGACACAGTCACGGACACAGTCACGGACACGGTCACTGACACGGTCGCGGACACAGTCACTGACACGGACACAGTCACTGACACGGTCACTGACACGGTCACGGACACAGTCACTGACACGGACACAGTCACGGACACAGTCACTGACACGGTTATGGACACGGTCACGGACACGGTCACGGTCACTGACACGGTCACTGACACGGTTATGGACACGGTCACGGTCACTGACACGGTCACGGACACGGTCATGGACACAGTCACTGACACGGACACAGTCACTGACACGGTTATGGACACGGTCACTGACACGGTCACTGACACGGTCATGGACACGGTCATGGACACAGTCACCGACACAGTCATGGACAGTCACTGACACAGTCACCGACAGTCACTGGCACAGTCATGGACAGTCACCGGCACAGTCACCGACAGTCACTGACACAGTCATGGACAGTCATGTCAGTGAGCAAGCAGGCAGCAGTACCTGCTGCACACCTGACGTCTGAACCGTAGCACCGACTTTATCGAACATTCAAACACAACAGAGGGATTTCTTATTCAAGGTGAATTAATTCATGTGCACTGATTATTCTCTAAGAGGAAAACATCACAGCCACCAAAAACCACACTGCTTATCTTAGCTTAGAAAGTTCATTACTTTTAGCAATTAATCAGCATAGAAATTGCAAATCTTTACATTTCTAATAGAAGCAGTGCGGTGAGTCCAGGTTAGAGCGCATCACACTGGCACTTTGAAACTGGTCGGTCGAGGTTTTGTAAGTGCCGGAACTCCTCCCAGCGTCTCTGCTTTATCTGTCACACCTGAACAGAGACACGCAAGTTTCTCTGCAGCAGCCATCAAAGGCGTCACTGTGATGTCACTTCACACAGCAGCAAGTTAGTAATTCAAATCAAACTTCTGAGAAAGCAAACCACTGGCCTGTCTTTTCTAGCCTGAATCCCCCCTCCCCCCACCCCCCCACCAACAGGAAGGGGGCTGGTTTATGAGCCGAGTGCAGCCAGACACCTGGGGGTAATACACCAGAATCCGATACACCAGGGCGCAATGTCCGGTCATCCGTGTTTTCTACACTCACTGCTGGAGCCTCATGTGGACATTAGAGGAACTGCAGCTTATGGTGCTTCAGTGTTTTTCAGTGAATCCAAATAAAAAAGTGGAATGAATAAACAGATTTCATGAACAAAGGTAGATTACAGAGCCTACGTGTCCTTCATTGTGTGGAGGAGAGCAAGCCATCCTGTAATGCAGCATTACAGATTTCCTAAACTTTCCTCTTTGTGCTTTTTCCTGTTTCAGTCTATTTTCTGTAAAAACTTCAAAAAAACAGCCGTGAGCTTGACCTCCACCTCCACACACCACCATCCCACTGCTGCACAGACTTTCCCTCAGATGATTGAAAACACAGACAAAGTGTTGGTTTTGGCCTTTGTGATGATAACGGTGAATGTAATCTGACAGAATGAAGCGCCGACTAATGGAGGTCAGACTCGACACAATGCGTGTGAATGCGTTTTCGTTTTTCTACGACTCTCAACGCAGAAAATCACACTTGGACCATCTGTGTGTAATTATCTATTCAGTCGGCTCCAAGCCTCCGAGCCAAAGCACGAACGTTTGATGTCTCTCTCCCTGCACGGACACTTTTGGATGTTATCCACAAACCACCAACCGACAGACACCTGCAGCCTGAAACCTTTCCAATCGTGGCTCACGATGAGTCTTTCTTCATTCGAATCACCTTTTCTTAGCTCACATTGTTTAATGGGTTTCCGTGAAGATGCTTAAACAGTTGTTAACACTGTTACAGATTGCATCGTCTGATCATTGCAGATGTACGAACCTCTGCTGGGCGTCAGGTCAGCTGAGAGAGCAACAATTATTCTCCATACCTGAGGCGACACATGCTGTGTAGGTGGTTACAACTAGCCCGCTAACTTACTCTGTGTTGGCTGGTACTGCAGAAAGTGAGCTCCTCATCTTTGCTCTGTGCCAGTGGAGGATTTACTGATGGATGGTTTCGCAGGAAGTTTGTATGGACTGTTGATACACAGACATTTTCAGAGCTTCAGGATTAACTGGACAAGAAGCAGATAACAGAAACGGTGTTGAACTGTTCAGCTTGTATTTGGCTGCCCATGACCACACTCAGCATGGAAACCAGAAGACCGTCCGAACAACACACACACACACACACACACACACACACACACACACACACACACACACACACACACACACACACACACACACACACACACACACATAGCAAGAGGTCCAAAGAGATGTAAGTAATGGCGGCCATCATTAGGCTGAAAACAAAAATAAGCCAATCAGAGCGGAGAAAGTTTAAAAGTGTCCAGATCATTGTTAAAAAGACGGGCCGCACTGAGCCGACCACAGAAGATATGATGTGCTTCTAAGTGAAGTCAGCTCTCACTCATACAGCAGCTGGACCTGTAGCTAGCAACACACTGTGCACACACTCAGACTGTGTGTTTGCTGGAGTTTGCTGAGCTAACAGAGACATCCTTGCTCACTAAGACTGGCTGTAGGGACATGGAACATCACTTCTCTGTTGGGAAAGGAGCCAAAGCTACTGCAGACCACAGAAGACGGCCATGAAAACAAACTTCACAGCAGCTAACTAGGTCAGAGACAGCCAGATCACTGTAAACATCTACGATCCAGAGTCGCCTTCATAGATGGAGATACAGAGCGTTTACAACCAAGTGCAAACCTCTGGTTACACTCCAGGATGGAACGCCTTGCAGAGGCTCGAGGAACCGAGGGGATGAATGACCCGACACGACCGTCTCACATACAGATGTGTTCAACAAGCGCAAAAGGATACAAGGTTCCAGTTATGATCTGGGAATCACTTCGAAGCCTGACTGCGTGTTCATCTGGGCGGTCTGGATCCATCAGCGCAGCTCAAACTACAGACTGGGACTAATCAGAGTCTGTGGTACCAAAGGCTCAGTCCACCACAGCAGACGAGCTGACAGACTGACCGCATGCTTTGTAAAGCTGGCTAGTAAATTCTTTCCACTTACACAAACGAAGGAGATCCACGATCCATTAGAATAGAATAGGATAGAATAAAATAGAATAGCCCTTTATTGTCATTGTACATATTACAGCATAATTATGGGTGCTCCACACCAACTGTGCAGGAATAAATAACTAACAGTAGAAATACATACGAAACAACAAAGAACAAAGGACCTGGTCTGAGTAGCCCTCACTCACATATGGACCCTACTCAGACCGTGCCTCAGGTTGGTGGACGTGGGTGTGGGGGGTAGTGTTTGGGGGAAGAAGCCCTAACCCCTGTGAGACAGGAGGATGTGGCGATGGCCTCCAGGGGTATCCTGGGTGGTGTTAATGACCTCTGTGCAGTACCAAGCACCATAGCATGCTCTCCTCCACCCTGTGAGGATTCTCTCCTGTAAGTTTTCTGGAAATAAAACTGCAGTCTTGTAAAGTCTGACTGCAGACTGAGTAATGCCAGCGTTGTGTGTGGGCTCAAAGGAAAAGCAGCAGCAGGCTGACTCTTTGCACATAGTTAGGCTGGTGAGCCTCAATCCTCCATTACTGCAGGATCACTGTTAACGTTGCTGTAATTTGATGTATAAATAAAATTGAACTGAACTGTCTTTAAACCTGAAACAATACTAAAATACTTTGATTACATGAAATGTGTTCTGTCATCACACCCACTACAGTAAAGCTCCCACAGACACTGAAAACATCTCATTATGTTCCTTTGAACACATCGTCCTGCGTTCAGGGTGCTGTCAGAGTGAAAACATGTCACAGCACTCCCCCGGAGCAGCTCCGTCACCATGAAGGCAGCACACACACATGCGCTGGAAATGACTCTACATGAAGTTATTGGAATAAATGTTTGAGAACGAGGAGCGAGGTTCTGTTCATGGTTATCAGACCAGCCTGAGCGATTCTCTGCCTGTGGCGCTCAGTCACTGCTGTCATGGCATTTAGCGATTTTCTACACTTTTTCTTACGTCTCGTCTCATGTTCAGCCGTAACGCACAGCAGCACGTTTGAAGGAAACCAGATGGCTCATACCACCTGTCAGCACGCGGATGACGTGAGGGGACCACCGACTCCTCTGTGTACCAAAGTGAAAGAAAAGACTCTGCTGCAACGGTCAGAGCGCAGAGCTGAGCCAACAAAAGGACCGTCCAGCTGGAGCTACAGGACTGCAGAAGCACTGCTTCTAAATGATGGTTTCACTTTTCATGAATAAACAGTGACATAGTGCTTCTTTTACCTGATTATAAGAATAGGCATCGTTTTAAGTGACAAATTTCAGTGTGGCGTCCTTCATCGTCTTTGTTAGTTTTGTGTCTGATGGTCAGCTTTCGTCTGAAAGCACGCCGCAATCTGGAGCTCTGATAGGAGGTTTGGTGCTTCTGGGTCACCTGACACCTGCGAAGCCCGTACCTTCCTTCAGACTGACAGTCCTCTCATCGTTTGAGGTTTCCTCCGAGGAGCATCGCCACGCTTACGTCTCTGAAGTGATGCAGCGGGCCGACAATGTCCTCGCTGTACAACACAGATCGGCCTGTTGTTATGGAAACAGGCTTCTTTTTTCCTACTAAAATCCCTTCGGGTAACACACAAGTAAAGAATAAAAGTGTTTGGTGTGAACACAGCTCCAGCCTGTCATCGCCAGGCTCCCTCTGCTCCTTGTCTGCAGGCAGGACGCCTTCCCTGCGGTCCTCTGCCTTTTCAGGCTGTGCAGCCAGCAGATGCTCGCAGGAATCTCTGCTCGTGGCCAAAAACACGTCTGACGCTGGAGTTAAAGCTCTGTTTCCACCTTTGTCTGACAGCACAGAGGGCTCAAAACAAAAAGCACCGTTTCCCGACAGACACAAAAGCTCATTTAATGCTGCTCGACGGCTCTTCCTCTGTGCCTTTTATCCTTTTATGTTTTTGTTTACAAGGAAGAGCTAAATTAGATGCCGCTGGCTGCTTCCATCTGTCATTAACCCCACCATTTAAATGATCAAATGTTAGCTTTTTCTTCCACCTCCTTGCCATTAAAAAGGTTGCTGTTGGAGCAAACCTCCACCTCTCTGTTACATCTGCATATCACATATTCCTCACACAGTTTTAGGTTTTCTCTGACTCTGATCAGAGACAGATCCTTAAGTAGAGCAACCTTGGTTTATTTGCTACTGCCAAAGGACAAGGATCAGCACCAGA
Organism: Rhamphochromis sp. 'chilingali'; assembly: GCF_963969265.1. Classification (NCBI taxonomy): domain Eukaryota; kingdom Metazoa; phylum Chordata; class Actinopteri; order Cichliformes; family Cichlidae; genus Rhamphochromis; species Rhamphochromis sp. 'chilingali'. Next base: position 37,603,548 of record NC_137939.1, read on the forward strand.
CCTGATGACAGACAAATAAATATTCAGCAGATGAGTTTGGATGTCCTTGACTTGGTAAAAGGCAGCACAGGGCTGCTGCTCTTATTTCTGTAGTGTTCATGTGCACAAAACCCAGAAGACCTCAAATTCAGTATATTCAGCATTCAGACAGGAAGCCTTAACTGTTCTGATTTTTTAAATATTTCTAAAATGAACAGGGAGCCAATAACGAGAGGTTATAAAGACTTTAACTGATCAAGCACACACATCCATACATATGCAATAATACTAAGTGCAATAATCCTTTCTGTCATCGTTGTATTTTTACTCAGTTGTATATAGTATTTGCATTTGTATTCTATTTTTATCTTATTGTATATTTATTTTATTTTATTCTACTGTATATAGTATTTTATTTTATTCTATTCTGTACAGTTGTGTACTGTATTTATTCTTATTGTATTCTAATTTTTGCCTCATAACTTTTGCACTGTCCACTTCCTGCTGTGACAAAACAAATTTCCCACGTGTGGGACTAATAAAGGTTATCTTATCTTATCTTATCTTATTTACAGGAATGATGTCATTCGAGCATCGAGCCTTATCAGCAGACTCTGTTTTCACTGATATCCAATCAGCTTGAGCCTGGTTTCCTGAGACACACTGTGTCCTTTATACAAACAAACGGACATCTGAGGCCATTAACGCTCGGACAGGAGGCAATATCAATGGCTGCCATGTGAGTTTTATAAAAAGATTCCATGTTGGTCCTCCTTTCTTCTCGAGGTGTTCCAGCAAAAACACTCCTCATTGATCTCGCTGCTCACTGACGTTTCATGTTCACAAAGTATTTATATTTCTCTAACAAAGTCCTTTCTGCTCGTCTCTGACCCACGGGGTGAGGCTGGTAACCTCCTGGAGTTCATGCACACATGACTAACTTTGTTACCTCAAGGTCAAAGTGAAGACTGGCTTTTAATTTCAAAATAAATCTTCACTTTTAATGCATATTGTGGAAGGTCCAAAACTAATCATGCAGATATTGGATTTATAGAGGCGTGCATATTTTATGAATATGCCAACATAGCATCCATTTTCTAAAGCTCTCTGGGTCAGGGCAGCAGTCAAAGCACAGACCTCCCTCTCTCCGGGTACCTACTCCACCTCTTCCCAAGTCATCTGATATAATAGTGTGCTCAGGGTATGCCCTGGGGCTCCTCACAGTAAATATCCCTGAAACACTTCCTGGTCAGATGCCTGAACCACCTCTGCTGGCTCCTGTCAATGTGGAGGAGTAGTGGCTCCACTTTGAGCTTGAGCTCCTCACCCCATCTCTGACCTAGACTACCAGCAGAGGAACCTCACGCCTGCAGTTTCTACCATCAGCTAATTCTTCAGACACTACCCACAGGAAAGGGTGGGAATGCAGGTCAACTGGAAAAGCAATCTTTCACACCCGGCTTTCACACACAGCTCTTTGGAGAAGAGTGCCTGGTTAAAGAACACAGGGTTGTTGCTGTAGACCAGGGGTGTCAAACCCCAGCCCTCGAGGGCCGTTGTTCTGGACCTTTTACATGTGTCCCTGCTGCAACACACCTGGTTACAATTAGTAGGTCATTAGCAAGACCTGACTGCATACTGAGGTGCCATACACGAGTAAACTTGGAAAAATGTAACTAAATGTAAGTGTTCTGAAAAAAAGAGTACTTTTATTGGACCATGCTGATTGTGAGCTGCTGTAACATGAATCAAATGGCAGCCACCTCGGCATGCAGTCAGGTCTTGCTGAAGCAGCAGGGACACATAGAAAAGTTTCAGGACACCGGCCCTCGAGGACACTCCTGCTGTAGAAGATCAGTGCTCTGCAGGTCAGGCAGCAGTCAACCCTCGCTTAGTAGAACTGGCTTTAGGGATGTGCATGAGGTCCCCAGTAGATATAATTGGAACCAGTCTTCTGGAGAGGACATGGACTATCCAGAAGACTGGTTCCACTCTGGAGTTACCCTCGGAGAGTATCCCTATGGCTCTGTGTCAGTATGTCGGGGTTTTCCCACAGTGGACGAGAGGATGGCCTTTGTTCAGAGTGCCCAGACTTCTTGGAGTCCCTGAGTGGGTCCTGGAAAAAGCCCCATAAGGCAATGGCACCAGGACACTCAGGTGAAGATAGGAGCAGAGCTGATCACCACCTGGTGGTGACACTTGGTACACCCATAAATCAAAGGCATCACCTCCAACCAGCTGCAGGCTGGTTGTGCTGGACATTTCTTCCTGCTAAGAGGGAGTTTTTCCCTCCTCACTGTCACCGAGTGTTTACTCACAGGGGCTCATATAATTGTTATTTTTTCTGTACTACTGTAGGGTCTGTAAACAAAAATAAGCTGTGATAAGCTCTTGATATATAAATAAAACTGAAGTGGATGTGATTGTTTGTCATTGTTGTCCATTGTTGGTTTTTCACTGCTGCATTTTGTATTTGTTGTGTTTAAATCTGTTGCAGGCAGAGAGGGTACAAATCCACAGTTTGGAGGTGTCTCTAGTAAACCACCTCTTTGTGTTTTCAGTACTGATGTCGGTTCTGCCTTTGGAGCTTCGATTTCCTTTATCTGTAGCGGTGGGGTTGCTCCAGCTGATGGAATCCATCTGTCTCTCTCTGTTTGGGAATAAATAACAAAGGGAGCAACACACAGTACAAATCCCCCTGACCCCCCACCCACACCCCCACAGCCGCCCTGTTTCAAAAACCTACCGTTCATCAGCGGGGAGACTGTGGACCATTGGCTGGTCAAACTGCTCAGTTAGGTTATAGAGTAGGTTTGAGAGTAATGGTCTTTTAGCTTAATACAGAACAGTAACCCTCATCAGTCTTGTTTGGGAGTGATGAACTCTACTCACCGATGCCATAAACCGGGCACGGACGCCAAACGACATCTCGAGCATAAACGAGCAATGCGACTGATGCCCCAGGCAGAAAACGAGCCAGAGGATCGGAACGTCTCTGCACATGCCTTAAACAATGTCAAAGGTATGAACTGCCACCACCTCAAGGGAGACAACAGAAACTAAGGCTACGTCCACACGTACATGGGTTTTCCGTTTTCGTTTTAAAAAATAATCCCGTCCACACGTAAACGCAGAAAAGAAGGAAAACGCTGCTAGGAACATGCCAAAGCAACAGGTGGCAATATATTCCTAACCGTGTAGAAATGTTGGCCAATCAGAAGTCTAGAAGCCTTGGTGGGAAATAGTAAACAAGGATGGGGCATAGAAGCAGAACCGAGTCGTATGTGTGGAGGGACAGTAACTGTGTGTATATGTAAGCATTTAAACACTGCAGAGAGAACAATTAACAGTAACAGTATTGTAGAAATTCATTTCACCGAAACAACGTGGCGCACAGTGTGACCTCAAAAAAGGCGCACATATTTGACACTGCGTTTTCTCCGTTTTCTCGTCCACACGTAAATGCAAAAACTGAGTTTTCAAAAATATCCACCCTGGCCGGAGTTTTTAAAAATCTCCGTTTTCAGTGACCGAAAACGCCATTTACGTGTGGACGGGAGGTGCAAACGCATAGAAAAATCTGCGTTTTCAAAAATACCCGGGTACGTGTGGAAGTAGCCCAAGTTTTGCTGTTTTTATCTTCACTGCAGATCCAATGAGCCCCCTGAAATGTTGTCCATTTCCTGGATCAGGTGCTGCTTTGCGTCCTCCAGTGAAACCAGTGTAAGGAAAAGCATGTGGGAGCACAACACCAGAGGACTGGGATCCACGTCTGTTTACACCAGCAACCTAAAAGATTACTGATCCACAAAGAACTCCTCCAATGCTAACCCGTCCTCAGTATCAGAGCACCACCTTCAGGGGAAGCAGGGACAGCAGGTCCAAACCTGGACCAGAACGGGACTGCACGTGGATCATCTCCAGGCAGGAGTGGAAGAAACTACCTGCAGTGGTGCTTTACAGCATTTACAGCCTGCTCATCATTAATGTTTTGTAATTCATCTTATTTTCAATTACATGAAATTATTTTTCAAATGTTTTGTTTTTCCTCATGTTTGAAACGTGAAACGCATGACAGGAAACTCTGTGGTAAATAACCCGGATTATTTTCTCTCATCAATTACACAACTTCATACATGAGTGCTGCTTTGCTGCAGGGTAAACTTGCACACACACATCAGAAACACAAACAAACAGCAGCTGCCCGGTGGGCAGATACGCCAACCGTCAGAACGTCTGTGAGTCCACCTACGCCACATTCAGTCAAATCACACACACACACACACAGTGCATGCTGATAGTGCAGATTAGGGCTAGGAGCGATATGGCCTAAAATCCATATCGCGGTATAATTTCAAGCACGTGCGGTAACAATATACATCACGATATATTCCTTTCTTCTGTCTACTGTAAGGCACACTTAAAATCCTTTAATTTTCTCAAAAATCGAGAGTGTGCCTTATGTATGAATTCTGGTTGTGCTTACTGACCTCGAACCGATTTGGGCAGAAATCTGTTAAAAATGTTTTGGTACAACTTTGGTAAGCCACACTGCTTGATGGATTGTCAGAGCATTACGGCTGCCGTAGGGAGGAGCTTCGCGGAGTAATCTGGGTCCGAAACTCCGTCCACTTCAGGTCCCAAAGTCAAACGAACACAGAGTTAAAAACGGTCTAAATTCTTTCATCTTTAATAAAATCATCAGCGTTGCTGCTTTATCGGGTGTAACAATTAAGTTTAACATCCATGAAAACAGAATTTATTAAATTTAACGGAGTTAGAAGTTAACAGGAAGTTAGCGCGCTAGCTTCCACCTAAACATTTCATACCATGTTCTGACTGGCTGTAGCTCAGGTGGCAGAGCAGGTCAGCCACTAATCAGAAGGTCGGTGGTTCGATCCCAGGCTGCCTCCTGGCTGCATGCCAAATATCCTTGGGCAAGATACTAACCCCATGTTTGCCTACTGGTGGTGGTCAGAGGGCCCGGTGGCGCCAGTGTCCGGCAGCCTCGCCTCTGTCAGTGCGCCCCAGGGTGGCTGTGGCTACAATGTAGCTTGCCATCGCCAGTGTGTGAATGTGTGTGTGAATGGGTGAATGACTGAATGTAGTGTAAAGCGCTTTGGGGTCCTATGGACTAGAAAAGCGCTATACAAATGCAGGCCATTTACCATTTCTGAAACTAATTCAAACGTACAGCTCTGTTATCACTTCCAACATAAATGAAGACAGAAAACTAAACAGCAGTGGCGTATGCAGGGTTACTGAAGTTGGGCTAGCTGGTACATAATGTTGTGCTACGTGATTGCTAGCGACACAGCTATGTTAGCATAACATTAGCACAGTGAAGCTGGAGGATGAACGCTAACTTTTTTTTCCACTTGATAAAAGTTAACGTGAGGGATTCTGGTGGTTAAGGACAAATGCAATCGCATAGCAGGATGCTATACACGGGCCAAACTTCAGTCAGGAGAACAACTGAGATTATTCATCCACAATACGAGGTTAGTTATTAATATACTGCAACAACATGGGAATAGAGCAGCTGCGAGAGAATTCAACATTAATGAATCAATGTTACCTAAGTGGAGGAAGCGCAGTTTTTGGCTTTCCCCATATTTCAAAAGTGCTTCAAGTCTTTGCTGTGACTGTCGCCCGCCATAATTTGCAGATGATAATGGTTGTAGCCGCTGAGATGCTTTCGATCAAAACAGGCGCAGCTTGATGACATCATCAACATGCGGTAGAGCGGTAGAGTCAAAATCTCTATCGTTGGCCAAATTTATATAGTTTCTATCGTATATCGTTTATATCGCCCACCCCTAGTGCAGATCTCCTGCAGCAGTTCAGTGTGATGCTTCTAAATGACTGTAATCTCTGGTTACCCAGTTATGCTCAGTCACTCACAGAAAACAAGGCCTGATTGGAGCTTTAGAGGTACAGCAGCCTCAGAGGATCTACGGTTGTGCCTCTGACAGGAACTACTCACGTCACAGAGGCCGGTCTGAACCTTGGCTTTACTGCTTTAATACAAAACTGGAGAAAAAGTGCAAAATGAAGTAGAGTCTGATGCTGGTGTAGGACGTCATTAAACACAGCATGGTGTTACGGAGTGCTCAGAGCTTTTATCTATGTCGTGTTTGCTCCTTGGGCTAACTCAGAGACTGATACTGAGACTGGATCCAGATCAGTTAGTGACTCTTTATTGGAGACGTCGAGATGAGCCTTTTATAATTTCATGATACGGTGGTGTTTTTATTTGTCACACTGAAATGTTTCAGCTCATCCAACAAATTCAAATATTCGACAAAGATAACACAAGGGAACACAAAATGCAGTTTCTAAATAAAGATATTTATTATTGAAGGAAAACACATCCAAACCTACACAGCCCTGTGTGAAAACGTACATAGTCCTACACCTAATGAGTGGTTGAGACGCCCTTATCAGCAATCACAGCTGGATGTGTCATGTAAACCTGTCCAGATCACCAACAAAGCGAGCCAATCATCTCCACGGCAGTGAAGCCAAAGGAAAAGACAGCTCTTACTTTATAAACCTGCCTTTTAAATCTCTCATCATGTAAAAGTATTCTCTAATAAAAACTGTTTTAGCTTATCTGCGCAGCTTTGTAGTACTCGGGTCCAAAAGTTTCTCAAAAGTACGAAGGACTCCAGCTCAGAAAGGATGAAAGAGATTTTATTAAATGAGTGTTAAAACTGAAAATGAATAAAACATCTCCCAGCCAGCACACTGATGAATAACCCTCGAGGACAACCTTTTCTTTGTTGAAGCTGAATTATTTCTGTCAAAGCATCAGATCATAGAAGAAGTATCTGACTGCACTGCTATAGAGTCATATCCACCACAGCTTCAGTGTGAGGAGGTGTGTATCTTACCTTATGATGACATACATGACGAGGAAGTTTCCCACCAGACCAATGATGCACACGATCATGTAGACGACCACGATGGTGACCTTCACCCCCATTGGCAGGTAGTCGGTGTCATTTTGAGGGTAACTGAAGTTGTTCGGAAAGAATGATAAATTGTACGGCGGCAGCGCGAAGTCTTCAGGGTAGTCCATGTTTAGCTGAGATCGAAGAAATTTTTACGCTCACTGTAAAGGAAAAAAGAAATGTGGTTAAACACTGTAACATACAAAAATGTGATGGAGCATTTTTACGAGCTCTCACTTTTTAAGTTTACTCAAAAACGCCAAAACAATCATTAAAAAATGTGTTTGCCGGTCCTGTACAAAGGTTTGTAGTTACTGATTTATAAAATCAATAGATCAATCGCCCCATTTTAATTTGATTTCGAAGTGGGGTGACACGTGTGGTTGGAAAAAGACATTGATTGGCCATTTCAACCAGTCGTGTACACTAAAAAGTGTATTGTTCCTCTGCCCACTCTATCGAGGATGCAGCAGGTGGTGCCAAGGATCCCAGAGAAAATGGCCTGTATTTGTATAGCGCTTTACTAGTCCTTACAGACCCCAAAGCGCTTTACACAACCAGTCATCCACACATTCACACACTGATGATGGCAGCCACATTGCAGGCACAGCCACCCTGGGGCGCACTGACAGAGGCGAGAACAGGTGTTTGCGTCACAAAATAAATGCAGGTTTTTACGCAGGAATCTAGTGGATCTATCAACATACTGCCTTCCTGCAAAAGAGCACCATTGCTGGCCTAGATTCTGGTCTCAGTGAAGATTAAAGATAAGAAATACTTTCCAATGTTTACTTTAAGTCAGTGTTTTGTTTGTTATGGAGCAAATTGGCTGAGATTTCAAACTGAGCTTCATTATTTTATTTCACTTTAATGTTTTGCTCTATCCGTTGATAGACGTGAAAATAAACGTTTATTACAATCATGACCCCCTATGAGCAAGCACGTTGGCGACAGTGGGAAGGAAAAACTCCCTTTTAACAAGAAGAAACCTCCAGCAGAAACAGGCTCAGGGAGGGGCGGGACCATCTGCTGCGAGCCGGGTGAGAGAACATGAAGGCACTGAAATGTGAGAAAGGGCGTGGCAGTAAGGCAAAGATGGATGAACCAGAGGGCGAAGACATCGATCTTTCTGGATCAGTGCAGTGGCAAGAGAAAGCAGAGGTTTCTACTGCAGTTCTACAGGAGAACGGGTTTCTGCATTTACGGGAAAAGTCGATGTTGTTCTGTAGTGTTTAAAAACCCATGCACCCACGCAGACATCCTGTCTTCTCCACAACGCCCCCCCTGTTGAAACAGCTCACCTCGGAGGGTCCAGCAGGGAAGCGGTCTTACTCAGCCGGCTCCTTTTGAAGTCTGCCACTTAAGGCACAAACAAAGATGATCCTCAGCAGAGAGTTTCTGGGCTAATTAGCACGATTCGTCTCAACTTTTATCCTCATCAGATGATGATGATGATGATGTATGGTCCTTGATCCCACTTCTAACTGATCTAACAGCAGGTATGTGGTAAGCAGCGATTACTTAGAGTGCCACCAGACTGACTTTGCCTCGCCTCTGTCAGTGCACCCCAGGGCAGCTGTGGCTACAATGTAGCTTGCTATCACCAGTGTGTGAATGTGTGTGAATGGGTGAATGACTGAATGTAGTGTAAAGCGCTTTGGGGTCCTATGGACTAGAAAAGCGCTATACAAATGCAGGCCATTTACCATTTACTTTGAGCTGTTGAGCTGAGCACAGGGCATTCGCTGCTTCATCAAACTGAGACTGCAGCGACGCAGCTGCAGGCCTAAAGGTCTGAGGCTGCAACCCGGAGAGCCGCTCCGCCTGGTCTGGGAGAAAAATCGCTGATGGCGGCCTTTGGTGCTGAGCAGTGAGTCGCTACATGTAACGGAAATATACCTGCATGCACACGGACAGCTGAAACACCCACTTGGGCTTCAAACCTCGCGGCGCTGTGGAGCGCAGCGATAGGGGACCTCTGTTAACTGCCTTCATACTAACTTTCTAATATGATCCGAATATGACAACAATTACCTCCAAATGTATGTTTGAATCTTCAGCGACAGGCTGTTCAACCCACAGCTGAACATCACACTGCTGCAATACAATCTGTTACTTATCAAGAATGTAGGTTTATATGCAAATCAATCTCTATAAGAAAAAACTATCAAATGATCGAAGTGAGTTTAAGGCTCTCCATAATTCAGTTTGCATTTGTCCTGCTGTGTTGTGTTGCAGCCTTTATGGTGATCATGAATGACATCTATGAGCCAGTCCACAGGAAGCCTGAATGACAGAGGACTCATCTCTGCAGCAACGAGACCAAAGATCAGTGAAAGTGAGTGTTTTATAAAGTATGAGCCAGCTCTTTGTCCACATGTGAGTTTGCTTTAACATTTGTGATGAGGTCAAGTAACACAGGATGATACTGTTTTAGTCCACCATCACATTATGACTGTTAGGATGGGTGCAGAGGAGGGCACAAATCTGCATGTGTGCAACAATGAAAACAGGAAATACGACACAATCATGTAACAAGGTTGGAGGGAAAAAAGACCAAGTATACACAAGAACATGTCTCAACTCTGTATATTTTTATATATTTTTATTTATTGCTTACTCTATTTAATTTGTAAAATATGTGTACACACACACACACACACACGTAGAAAAATATTTAGTATACACATCCAGGAATGCATATACCATTATATATTGGACATATATTTATTAGTTTCAGATGTAGCCATTCTTGTATTTTGCTTGTTTACATTATTGTATTTTGCACAACTCTGTTGCTTGTGAAGCTCGCACACAAGAATTTCACTCACATGTGCTGTACCAATGTACCTGCACATGTGATGTGACAATAAAAGTGATTTGATTTGATTTGATTTGAATGTGTATGAAACACTAAAAACCTAAAAACCTTAGAAATAGGAACCATCTTATCTTAATGACCTTGTAGTACCATATCACCCTATTAGAGCACTTCGCTCTCGCTCTGCAGGCCTACTTGTTGTTCCTAGAGTATTTAAAAGTAGAATGGGAGGCAGAGCCTTCAGTTTTCAGGCCCCTCTTCTGTGGAACCAGCTTCCAGTTTGGATTCAGGAGACAGACACTATCTCTACTTTCAAGATTAGGCTTCAAACTTTCCTTTTTGCTAAAGCATATAGTTAGGGCTGGACCAGGTGGGTCACCAGGTCCAGCCCTAACTATATGCTCCCTTAGTTATGCTGCAATAGACAGAGGCTGCCGGGGGTTTCCCATGATGCATTGTGTTTTTCCTTTCCAGTCACCTTTCTCACTCTCTAAGGTTACGTTCACGCTGCAGGTCTTAATGCTCAATTCCAATTTTTTAATCAAATCAGATTTTTTTGTCTGCTCGTTCACACTACAAATAAAATGCGACAGCAAACGCGCTCTAGTGTGAACGCTCAAAGCGGCCGCATGCGCAAAAGAAGACGTCACACACAACGCGCTCTGTTTAGACCCAGACCAACAGTATTGTTTGACTGATGGCCCTTAATATAAAGACTTAGGACTTTACATTTCCCAATTTTTGCTTTAAGTTATTTTGTTATTTACATAATAATGTAAATAACCTAAAAATGATCCTTACTGCTGTTTTAGAGGAGCGGTGCTTCAAAGGATAGTTGCAGATTTCTGTCAGAATCTGCAGGTTATACAGCACAAAGAAAATGTTCATGTTGTCTTCCCAACAGTTTCACTGACATCTACACTGGATGGCCAGGAAGCGTTCACGATGTCTTCTTGGGCGCTTCTCCGGCGCTGATAATTGGCGTCTGTCTTGTGTCAGTGACGTAAAAGACAGATTTAATGCGACGTGACCATCAAACAGCAGTCGCTTTCTAAAACATCAGATATGTATCGGATTCAGGACCACATACGAAAGTGACCCAGGTCGGATTTGAAAATATCGGATTTGTGCCGTTCACACTGTCAGACCGTGATCGGATATGGGTCGCAGAGGGTCAAAAAAGTCGGATTTGATGCACTTTCGCCTGCAGTGTGAACGTAGCCTATGTGTTAACAGACCTCTCTGCATTGAATCATATCTGTTATTAATCTTTGTCTCTCTTCCACAGCATGTCTTTATCCTGTCTTCCTTCTCTCATCCCAACCAATCACAGCAGATGGCCCCGCTCCTCCCTGAGCCTGGTTCTGCTGGAGGTTTCTTCCTGTTAAAAGGGAGTTTTTCCTTCCCACTGTCGCCAAAGTGCTTGCTCATAGGGGGTCATATGATTGTTGGGTTTGTCTCTGTATCTATTATTGTACGATCTACTGTACAATATAAAGCGCCTTGAGGTCACTGTTGTTGTGATTTGATGCTGTATAAATAAGGCTACGTCCACACGTACACGGGTATTTTTGAAAACGGAGATTTTCCGTTTTCATTTTTTTAAATCCCGTCCACATGTAAACGCTAAAAATGAAATGTTGGCCAATCAGAAGTCTAGAAGCCTGGCAGGGAAAGACTAAACAGGGTTTTGTACCCTCACAAAACATGAAGTACTTCTGAAAGTTTGTGTTTTTCTGGAAAGGCAGATAATTTTGTGTTACTTCTCAGGTGCCTTCATCATTTCCAACGTTAATAACTTAAGACAGTATTTTGGACTCACAACTTAGGAAAGAACAAAGTGCATACAGCATGCATAAATCTAAACTTTAAATTAAAAAGTTAATCTATTCAAATATTTGGGTTGTGTCTGTTGAATGAAAGCTCACTCTGACGCCTCTGTCTGTGTAAATGGAGGGACAGTAAGTGTGTAAGAGCTGCAGACAGTCAGATTAACAGCAACAGTATTTTGTCTCTATCCACCATTGTAGAAATCTCATGTAAACAATAACGTGGCGCACAGCGTGACGTCAAAAACGGCGCACACCTTTGAGGTTGCGTGAATAAATCTGTTTTCCTCGTCCACACGTAAACGCAAAAACGGAGTTTTCAAAAATCTCAGTTTTCAGTGATGGAAAAAGGTGCAAACACATAGAAAAATCTGTGTTTTCAAAAATACCGTGTACATGTGAGCGTAGCCTAAAGCTGAAATGAAATGAAAACGCACACAGAGGACACAAGATTCTGTATACATGTAAGATGCAGGAAGGAGGAGCTGAAGCAGATAATCACAAGAAAAGAAAAACAAAAACAGAAATGACAGAAACCAACAAACCAAAAGCACACAGGTCCTGAAAATCCAACAGAGCTGTGTCCTGTGGAGGTAACAGGAAGGACCGGAGGACGCCACCAGACACATCCTGGACTCAGAAGGCCTCATCGTCTGCTCTGACACAGGCTGCAATCCAACACATACATATAGAGAGAGCTGGGATGTGTGTGTGGGGCGTAAACACAGTGTCCACCATAATAAAGCAACACGTGTGTTACACGTCCACCGTGGCGTTACTGTACAGGCTGCTTCACCGCAACACGCCGGCATGCAGTTGCAGCAGCAATACATCACACTGCCGCCATAAAGCGGCGCCTGTCTCTGCATACTCATGAATATTCATCGAATCCCCGCAGCAGCAACTCGCCGCGGCTCCCCGAGGGTCCTGCCAGCCTTCATATACGGGCCTCCGACTGCAGAGCGTGTGTGCCATAGCTGTGATTAATAAGCAGTTAAAGTTGAAGTCCGCAGTGTGTCCATGTAAGGCTGCGATGCCACACTGGGTGGGCCACTCTGTGCCACAAACAGCACAAGTGAGCACATCGAGGAGCTGTAATGAAAGGAACGAGGCACTGAACACATCTATGTATGTGGTACTTATTTAAAACAGGAGCTAACTGGTGGAGATGTGGATGGTGGTCCGGTTCCATCAGCAAACCGAGCTCCACGGGAATGAGAATCGAGAAGGAGTGGCGGTTCAGTCTTAGGCTGCTCCAGACTGCATGCCAGATATCTTTGGGCAGGACACTAAGCCTGAGTTGATTTCAGATGCTAGATCAAATGTTAGATAAAAAAGCACTTGTACAAAGTGCTTTGACTGCTTAGGTAAAGCAGAAATATACGTCCATGTACCATTAGCTAACATTGGCACACGGCTTGGTCCAGTTTTAGAAAGCTTCAGTTTAGAGCGAATAATGAGAAGGTCACTGCACCTTTAAATCTTGATTCCTTTCAGTCTACTTTTAGTGCATAAGAGCCCAGTGTTTTTTTCATGCCTCTGTGTGTTTATTTGGAGAAAGTGAGGCCCGAGACTAAATATGACGGGAAAGCTCGAAGAAGGACGGGTGGATTGTGAAAATGTAAACAGACAGAAGAAGGCAGCTTCCTCTAAATCTCAGAGGAAACAGGTAACACAAACAGCTGTTAATACGTCCAAACAGGTGAGGCGAACTGTGGAGGAAGAGGAGACGCACCCCTGCAGAACACACAAAGAGCTGCGGTCCTTCAGCAATGAGCCCGCACGTGTGCGCCACACAGGCTGATATCCAGCTGCAGATCTGCTGCTTTCCTTTAAAGGTCTGCAGGCGGGGAGCGTGCTCGCGCAGACGTACAGCTGCACGCAGAGACGGCAGGTCTACGGCTGCTGAGCAGGTCCGACTGCAAACACGCCGTTCGGTTACTGTTTGGATCCGAGCGATGATTCATTACTCCACACATCTCTGCACCGCCGTGTGCTAAACATGCTTCATCTTTATCAGCATTAAAGCCTCAGCTCATCCCATCCAGCAAAGAGGCACAGATGACACTGAACAACAGCTTCTCTGAATTCAGAGGAGTGATCCAAACGCTCCGAGGAGCTTAAAAGTTTGGCCTGTCTCCAGTTCAGGAATATCTCGTTGTGCACCTCTGGACAGTTTCCGATTTTTTCAGACCTCTCAGAGGATTTACTGTAGTCCGTGTGCTCGTCCTTTCTGTGGTGTGCTGGGATCAGTTTTCATGTTCAGAAAGTGGACGAAAAGGTTTCCTGCACACACTTCGTGCTGTTACAGGAAAACACCCGATGGGATTTGTGGCGCGCTGCCTTCAGGTTCCAGAGGGGATCCTTCACCTAACATTTAGTTTAAGATGTAAAATCTCAGCGTTCAGACTGACATGGAGAGCTCTGCCATCTCATGTAACCATGGTGACTGAGCTTGGTCTGTGTTCAGTCACTGAACGCTGCATTAATTCTAAGTTTGTGGTTAATCTCAGACGTGGCTGCTTTAACTGCACAGGACCAGGACCCCTGACCTGAGTTTATGTCCATGTGAGGATTTTCATTCTAAAAAGCTTTAAAAGAAAACCAGCAGGACTGCTTTGAGTTTCTTAATCCAGGCTTTAAGTTATGACGTATGAATCCTGCTTCCGGGTCCAAACTATCCATCCATCCATCCATTTCCTTTCGCTTATCCGGGGCCGGGTCACAGGGGCAGCAGCCCAAGCAGAGAAGCCCAGACCTCCCTCTCCCCAGCCACCTCCTCCAGCTTATCCGAGGGAATGCCAAGGCGTTCCTTGGTCTACCGTTCCAGGGTTACCGGGGCCCCGCCCTGGAGCCAAGCCCGGGGAGGGTGCCCGAGGGCGAGGTCTGGTGGCTGGGCCTTAGTCCATGGGGCCCGGCCGGGCACAGCCCGAAAAAGGGACATGGACCCATCTTCCTGCAGGCCCACCACCCGCAGGAGGCACCGTAGGGGTCGGGCGCAATGTGAGTCGGGCGGCGGCCAGGAGTGGGTCCAATCTGCTCTGCGTTTATTAAGGCTGTTGTGTTTTTTAACATGTTTTAATGTTTTGTAAGTTGTTCTATTTAATCTCCACAAGCCCCTAAAAACAGTCAATGATTACTGTCGGCCTCTCTCAGTTTTTATTACCACTGTTTATTTTAAAGCTCAGTTTTTAAGACCCTCCACTGTAACTACACATCATTATATAGCAGCTAGCCCAACTTCAGTAACCCTACAAACTTCACTGCTGTTTAGTTTTGTGTCTTCATTTATGTTGGAAGTGATAGCAGAGCTGTACGTTTGAATTTTTCAGAAATCTCTCAGTCAGAACATGCTATATCATGTTTAGGTGAAAGCTAGCGAGCTAACTCCCTGCTAACTTCTAACTCTGTTAAATATAATAAATCCTGTTTTCATGGATGCCTGGATGTTAAACTTCATTGTTACACCTGGTAAAGCAGCAACGCTGACCATTTTATTAAAGAATGATGCCGCAGTGTTCGTTTGACTTTGGGACCTGAAGCGGAATTTGGACCCAGACGTGGTTAATGACGTCAGACTTAAAGACCGGATACGTTTCATCCCAGAGAGTCTCAGATTTAAGCCCTGTTGGGACTCCTCTCTTTGGGACGTGGATCAAGCTGCGCCTCATCACATGAGCCATGGTGTGAAAACAGGTGTTGATCACTATCAGCAGAGGTTTCAGGTGAACCCATTGTGATGGCTTGCCTCACCCTATCATGTGACCTAATGAGGTCAGCTGACACAAGATGTGAGGGGGTTTGAGGCACCTGGGAAGGATTACATATGGCTGGTGTCGTAAGCCCCGCCCTCTGTCCAGTCACTGGAGTACCATGACCTGAATGATCGGGAACCTAAACGTCGTTGATTCAAAGCATTTATTTATTGAACTACCTTTCACTGAACGCCAAACTTTAGTCCAAACAGACGTCAAAGTTCAGCTTTATGAAACTGATGTGAGAGCAGACTGACTGCTTTAAGATGAAAATAGGACTTTTACTTTGAAAATCAATGTTTACAGAGCTCGTTTCCTTCAGGATTTCTCTCTTAAACAGCTGCAACAGTTCGTGCATGCCTTCCTCAGGTCTGAACACGATGCTAGCTAACATTACTGCCGTCATCGTTTTATTTCTCTTATTTCATCAAACGCAGCCGCTCTCTGCGCAGGATCGACTGACACGATTAAACTGAAGTCACTTCCTGTTTTTAACCTTGACTTATTACTGCAGGTACTTTCAGTTTTTTGACTGGTTTTGTTTTTAAATTTTCTAGAAATGGGGTCTTAAAGTCAGGCGGTGACCCCCTAATGGGCCCTGGAGGTACTGCAGGAGGGCACTGTGATGACCACGTGACCATGTGTGTTCTCTGTGATAGGCTGGACTGAACATGAGCACATGAAGAGCAGAAGGGCGGAAGTTAGGAAGAACCGGTCCAAAGTTCGGGACTGCAGCTGTGCAGGAACCCGCCCTGCTTCAGCGCACGCACGTGGACGAGCCGAGCACCCAAATGCAGCACCGGGACAGGCCCGTCACGGGTCCGAGTGTACCTTAACGCGCGACACACCGGGCGCGCGTGCACGCACTCACGCATACACCTTAGAACCACTGCGTCGCGCACGCGCGGTGTTCGCTGACATGCACACGAAACAAAGACGGACACGCGCATCACCCACATGTCGGCGAGTACACGGATGACTGCAGCAGGCTGCGCGCACTCACCTCCAAGTTGTTGTTCGTCTCCGCGTCGATGCGCGCTCACGGCTCCGGTCCTCCGAGCTGAGTCCGAGCTCCGGCAGCGCGAACACTCCGAACCGAACCTCCAGAACCTCCAGGATCCACGCGGATCCACGCGAACTGCAGCGGGACAAAGAGCCGAGACAGAAGCTTCACCTCCAGCATCCGCGGCACCAACAAAAGGAGGAGGAGGAGAGGAGGAGGGGTCTGAGAGATGAAGATACTGCCTCTCTCTCTGTGATCGATCAGGGTGTGATTACCCCCCCCCCAACACAGACACACAAACAGGCACATACACACGGACTTCTTTTGCACATTTGAAACACCAGTAAAATCTGTGTGTGTGTCTGTGTGTGTGTGTGCGTGTGTCTGTCTGTGTGTGTGTGAGTGTGTGTGTGTGTCTGTCTGTATGTGTGTGTGTGTGTGTGCGTGTGTCTGTCTGTCTGTGCACGTGTGTCTGTCTGTGTGTGTGTGAGTGTGTGTGTGTCTGTCTGTATGTGTGTGTGTGTGTGTGTGTCTGTCTGTCTGTATGTGTGTGTGTGTGTGTGTGTCTGTCTGTCTGTGCACGTGTGTCTGTCTGTGTGTGTGTGAGTGTGTGTGTGTCTGTCTGTCTGTATGTGTGTGTGTGTGTGTGTGTCTGTCTGTATGTGTGTGTGAGTGTGTGTGTGTGTGTGTGTCTGTATGTGTGTGAGTGTGTGTGTGTGTGTGCACGTCTGTCTGTGTGTGTGTGAGTGTGTGTGTGTGTGTGTCTGTCTGTATGTGTGTGTGAGTGTGTGTGTGTGTGTGTGTCTGTCTGTATGTGTGTGAGTGTGTGTGTGTGTGTCTGTCTGTCTGTGCACGTGTGTCTGTCTGTATGTGTGTGTGTGTGTGCACGTCTGTCTGTGTGTGTGTGTGAGTGTGTGTGTGTGTGTGTCTGTCTGTATGTGTGTGTGAGTGTGTGTGTGTGTGTGTCTGTATGTGTGTGAGTGTGTGTGTGTGTGTGAGTGTGTGTGTGTGTGTCTGTCTGTGTGTGTGAGTGTGTGTGTGTGTGTGTCTGTCTGAGTGTGTGTGTGAGTGTGTGTGTGTGTGTCTGTCTGTGAGTGTGTGTGTGTGTCTGTCTGTATGTGTGTGTGTGTGTCTGTCTGTGCACGTGTGTCTGTCTGTGTGTGTGTGAGTGTGTGTCTGTCTGTATGTGTGTGTAAGTCTGTCTGAGTGTGTGTGTGAGTGTGCACGTCTGTCTGTGAGTGTGTGTGTGAGTGTCTGTCTGAGTGTGTGTGTGAGTGTGCACGTCTGTCTGTGAGCGTGTGTCTGTCTGTATGTGTGTGTAAGTCTCTGTCTGAGTGTGTGTGTGAGTGTGCACGTCTGTCTGTGAGTGTGTGAGTGTGTGTGTGTGTGTGTCTGTGTGAGTGTGTCTGTCTGTATGTGTGTGAGTGTGTGTGTGTGAGTGTGTCTGTCTGTGTGTGAGTGTCTGTCTGTCTGTGTGTGAGTGTCTGTCTGTATGTGTGTGAGAGTGTGTGTGTCCTGAGCTCGTGGTTTTCCTGCTGTTCCTAAACTCCTGTCTGACTGTATTCCTGCTTCTATGTCACAATGTTTGGGAAAATTCAACTGTGGAAGTCTGAAGGTCCACAGTCGTCCACATGATGATGAGATCACATGATCAGAGCAGCTCCTCAGTGCTGCTGCTGCTTGTAACGGTTTTGTTGTTGCTCAGCGGTGACCCGGACACGTCAGGCTGATCGTTTGATTGTAGAACGGTTCAGATGTCGTGTTAAAGCACAAACACACAGCATCCCTGTGACAGCCGTGCTGCGGCGCATTAAAAGCACGTTATTTTCAGAAATTAACGAATCTTTATTAAAGCTCAGAATGGCAATGTTAATCATACGAAATCATGCTGCAGATTCTGAGAGGCAGCTTTTCCACGGAGGTGTCACAGGAAGCTTGCACTTTCCTGTGACCTGTGGGGGGGTGCAAGGCTGGGGTGGGGGCCTGATGTTTCTGTTCCAAGGCCCAGATAAGTTGCCACAGTGGCGTATGACAGCTACCTGGTTACCGCCCTGCAAACGCTGCCCCTAAACGCTGACCTGCTCTGCCACCTGAGCTACAGCCACCCCTGGGTTAATGTGACAGGAAGAAGATGCTGAAAATGGAGCAAACTTCAGCCCGCAGCCCGAGGGCGGCGATTAATCTGCTCTTGCTGGTGCGATTACTCCTGATCTTCAGCTCCACACTGGGAGGGATTCTTCTCTGAAGCCCTCACATGGCTGCAGTTTTAAAATCTAAACGTTCACAGGAAGCCAGTTATCGAATTGCTAAATTAACCCAGCGTTTAATCTGCATGAAGGGGCGGGGCTGGCAGCCTCTGAACACGGGGCCTTTCACAGATGTGATTTTTCTTCCACAGGAAATGAGCCCTGAGTGTCACCCACTCCAAAGGCACAGGGTGATTAAAATCTATAGAGGTAGAAGATAAAAGACAAAATGCATCATTGTTGTAAAAAGCATGAGAAACTACATGGTGATTTTAGCACAGAGCCGTAAAACAGACACAGTTTGTGTCTGAGCGCGCTCAGTGCTGCTGTTTGTTTCTAAGGCGACGCACATTTCATTTATTTATTTATTCCACACATGGTTCAACAGTGTTTCATTTCCTTCATATAAATCCTCCTTCCCACATCAGAGGCTTTAAACTGGATCCATGAAGCCTGATGAAGGAGGCGTGGGAATCAGAGCAGAGGGAATGAATGTGATTGGCTGAACAGGTATCCAGGTGTATCCTGTGTTTGAAGCAGTGTGACAGACTCCGCAGCAGAGCTGAGGAGAACAACGTTAAGACAGGAGAGGCTCATTAATACATGGATATTACCGTGAGCGTGCGACACACAGCCCCCGCCTCATTCAGCTGCACGTCTGAAACATTCCCCCCAGCAGAGAATCTCCTGAAAACAGGTTGCAATAAAGGAATCAGTGAACTCCAGACCAGTGAAACTTCTCTCAGCTGCAAACTCGCTGCTGTTTAAGAGACTGACAGCAAACATTAAACACAAAAACACAATTCAAAGTGTATATGAGGCAGTGTAGGTGTGTCACGGTCCTGAGTGTGATGACTCAGTGTTTTTGTGTTAGTTAACGTGTTTCTGTTTTCTGCTGAGATTTCTAGTTCTTAGTTTTTGGTTCCCATGTTCTCGCCGTTTCAAAGGCAGTCATGTCTCAGGGTGAAGTCTGAGTCTGTGTCTTTGCATGTGTGTCGTGTTTCCTGTTTTACTTTGAAGGTTCATGTCTTATGTCAGTGTATTCTGTTTTGCTTCCTCCCTGTCTCATCATGTTCAGTTAGGTTCAGTTGTGTCTCCCCCCACGTGCCATTTCCTCATTTCCCTCTGTGTATATTTACTGTGATGTCCTTTGCCCTTCGTCATGCCCCATGTCACCCCTCCTCTCGGTCTCCTCACGCTTCCAGGTTTTCAGGTCTCTAGTTCCAGGTTCGTGTTCAGTTTTAGGTTCTGTTCGCTCCACGCCAGTCATTTCCTGTTTTGCTCGTATGTCACAACTGTAAATAAAAGCTCAGTCTCAGCAAAGTCTGTGCCTGCACTTGGGTCCTTTCTCTCATCTGTTCACCAGTATAGGGACTAACGCGTTATTAAGTAATGCATTACAGTAACTACGTTATTATTGTGGTAACGAGCACGGTAACTAATTATTATGCCAAAATCAGAATAAAATGTGAACAGGCAGGACTGAGGCCTCAGTGTGTAGCTGTCCATACCTCAACGTTACAAAAGCACAACCACTGTCCACACCTCACAGTAAATGATCATTTCCATTTTAAGCATTTCCAAATGATCATTTTCCATACTGCCAGTATAAATATACACAGTATACAGCATCACTACAATATAGATGTTTTACACACTCCTTTTGTTGTTGACATTTACTGGCTGTGTGCAAAAGGCCACACTTTTCAAATTCATGCCAACTAATATTTTTACGTCCAGTAGGTGTCCTACTAGAGCAAATGAAGCTTCAAGACGCTTTGCGCTGGGGTGAACCAATTGGATGAAAAGCTTCAGTGCTTCATGAAGCTTCATCTGCCCATCACTATGTAAAGGTGAAGAGATAAGGGGACTGGCCATCCTACCTGTGTCAGATAAGAGCCGAAGTTAGAGCTGCTTACATTTAATCATTGTCGGTAACCTAAACATATGTTATGTTCTGGACATTTTCCAGTCTGGTTTCCGCAAATTGCATTCCACTGAAACCGCTTTGCTTAAAGTGTCTAGTGACATTCTGATGGCAGCAGACTCTGGAGAGTACACTGTTCTGGTTATGTTGGATCTCAGCTCTGCTTTTGATACTGTTGATCACAGCATCATGGTAAATAGGCTGAAGGACTTGTTTGGGATTACTGGTGTTGTTTTAAAATGGTTTATGTCGTATCTATCTGAGAGATCCTTTACTGTCTGTATAAATCATGTGCTGTCGGAAACATCAGTTCTGCCTTCTGGGGTACCTCAAGGATCTGTTTTAGGTCCTATTCTCTTTTTGCTGTATATCCTCCCTCTAGGCCACATTATCAGACGTTACAATAATATTTCTTATCATCTCTATGCTGATGACATTCAGTTGTACTGTTCTTTCAAAGCTTCTGAGTTGTATAAATTGTCTTATTTAAATAATTGTCTGTCAGAAATCAAACAATGGTTAAATGACAGTTTCCTTCAGATAAATGCAGATAAAACAGAAACTTTGATTATTGCACCTGATCACATGCTCTCAGAAATTAGGCAGCATATCAGTTTTTTAGACCCTTCATTTCAGTCGAGTCTCAGAAACTTAGGTGTTATATTTGACAGTTCGATGTCTCTTGAGAAACACTAAACAACTTGTCCGGAACTGTTTTTATCATCTAAGAAACATTTCTAAACTCAGGCTACTGGTGTCAAAGGCAGAACTTGAGGTGATGATTCATGCTTTTCTCTCTTCTCGTTTGGATTATTGTAACGGTCTTTTTACGTGTCTCAACAAACCAGCTCTGGATCGCCTTCAGTCTGTACAGAATGCAGCGGCAAGACTTTTAACTGGTACAAACAAGAGGTCACACATTGCTCCAGTTTTGGCTTCTCTCCATTGGTTGCCTGGAAATTTTAGGGTTCATTTTAAAATTTTAGTTGTAACTTTTAGAGCTCTGCACGGTGAAGCTCCCCAGTATATCTCTGACCTGTTGAAACCTCATGCTTCATCCCGAGCACTCAGGTCTTCCAGTCAGAGGCTACTGGTGGTCCCACGTACCAGGTTTAAAACACGTGGGGATCGGGCTTTTCAGGCACCGAGGCTGTGGGACTCTCTGCCGTTGTCTTTACGCTGTCTAGACTCTACTGACTCCTTTAAAAAGCAGCTGAAGACATTTTTATACAAACGGGCTTTTAATTAATTTTAACTTGTATGTCTGATATTATTGTAAAGCACTTTGTGATTTTTATCTGTGAAATATGCTATATAAATAAATTTTACTTACTTAACATATGTGAAACGACAATTTGTGAAAGTACTCACCTCTCCTGGTTGCTTCTTTTCTTTCTTTCTTTTCTTTCTTACAGTTGTATTGGCGGTTGGCAAACAATTGAAAGGTGCATTACCGCCACCAACTGGTATGGAGTATGGTCTGGAACGACGCTCAAAAAAAAAAAAATCCTCAAATCCTTCCAAACAGGTTCCCCTCTTTTAAAAACTGAAATAAGGCCTGATAACTTTTACTTACCGATTCCTTTCACAACAAATCAACCAGATCCAGTTTGATTTTTAGGTTACTAAGATTTTGAATCAAATGTCTCCTCTCAACCTGATACCTCGGACACTGAAACATAACATGTTCCACAGTTTCCTCTACCCCACAGTAATCACATTTTCCGGTACTATGTCCTGGTTGCTTCTTGCAGGGTGTGAAGCAAAAGAGTGGAAGCAGCTCAATCACCTGCTGATGAGCTCCTGGAGCAGACCAGTGTGCCAGGTTATGGGAGTGTGGTTAAGAAGGGCTTTAATTTAGATAGTAATGGTTGAAGCTGATGTTATTGATGTGTTTATAGTATGTGTTGGAAATATGTATATGTTTGTTATGTGCTCCAATGTTATTGTATGTTTGTTTGTGTGGAAGGTTATGTTTTCATTTTGAGTAGTTAACCCCCATACCTGGGCTAGTCCGGATGCTCACCTGAATGGTAGAGTATAAAGGAAGCCATTTTGTTTTTAGTGGGTTGTTGGTGTTTGTGCTATTAACATGTGCCTTCTTTAATAAAGTGCCAGTCCATGGATATATTTTATTCCAGTCTCACGTCATATTATTGGAAGGAACCTATGACCGCCAGCCAAAACTGACAAGTGGTGTCAGGACTGCTGCCTCTAATAAATGAGGTAAACATGATGATGAGAAGTGGAAGGCAAAATGACTTTAATGAGCTGGCAGAGGATGGTGAAGGTGCTACAGCTGATGCAGTGGTTAAACCAGGAGCTAAACCAGGCGATAGACTGGATGAACTGACAGATCTGGTTGATGCAGTCTCAAGCAACAAGAGACCAGAGAACGGACAAAGAATCAGCCCGACAGGAGCAAAGATGGAAAAGTATGCAACACCAGTTTCAGTAAATTCAACCTCAGGTGAAAATGAGGAGGGAGGTGAACCTGATGGGGGCCTGGTCTGACTGGTCAGCAGATGTGGTCTCTGCCAAGACAGGAACCATTTCACTAGAGAGATCCCAAGTTGTTGCCACTCACTCCAGATGATGACATTGAGCATTTTCTCACAACCTTTGAGAGAATGGCTCAAGTCTGCCATTGGCCGAGAGAAGAATGGGCTGTTCGACTCGTACCTCTGCTCACAGGTAAAGCACGCAGTGCTTATGTGCATATGGACATTGCTGATTCGGAAGTCTATGATAAAGTAAAGGATGCCATTCTTGCTCAATATGAAATAACTGCTGACACATACAGAAGACGGTTTCGAGCCCTGGATATTCACCCAGGTGAAACTCCAAGAGAACTTTGTGTGCGATTAAACGATATGTTTTACAAATGAAAAATCTACAGTGAAAGACATTTCTGAACTGATGATCTTGGAGCAGTTTCTGAGGATTGTCCACCCAGATCTGGAGGTGTGGATCAGGGAACGTGCCCCCAAATCTGCAGAGGAGGCTTCACAGCTAGCGGAAATCTTCATCTCTGCCAGAACAGGATCGAGAGGAACCACCTTTGGCCGGGACAGCTTCGTGACTGGACAAAGTAAGTCTGATGGGGGTGTAAGGAGTGGTGGTATAGACCAGAGTAGAAGTTATCCTGCAAGCAGACATTTTGTTTCTGGTAAAAGTAAGAACACTAAAAAGTCACATTCAGGTTCAAAATCAGATGTTAGATGTTATCACTGTAACCTTCACAGCAACAACACATATGGCCCACCCTGGAGAACTGGTGCCAGAGGAACAACCTCCTTCTAAACGTCAGTAAGACAAAGGAGCTGATAGTGGACTTCAGCACTAAGCAGGAGAGGAACTACCAGACCCCCGTCATCAACGAGTGCCCAGTGGAGAGAGTGGACAGCTTCAAATACCTCGGAGTTCACATCACGCAGGACCTGTCATGGTCCTGTCACATCAACACCGTGGTGAAAAAGGCCCGACAGCGTCTCTACCACCTCAGACGCTTGAGAGACTTCCAACTGCCCTCCAAGGTGCTCAGGAACTTTTACTCGTGCACCATAGAGAGCATCCTGGCGGGAAACATCTTAACCTGGTTCGGGAACAGCACCATGCAGGACAGACGAGCTCTACAGAGGGTTGTGCGGTCAGCTGAGCGCACCATCCGCTCCGAGCTCCCTGACCTGCACTCAATCTACAGCAGGCGGTGCTGGACCAAGGCCAGGAAGATGGTGAAGGACCTCAGCCATCCCAACAACAGACTGTTCTCTCTGTTGAGGTCAGGAAAGCGATTCCGCTCCCTGAAGACCAACACAGAGAGACTGAGGAGGAGCTTCTTCCCGCAGGCGATACGGTCTCTCAATCACACCACCACACAGTACTGACCCACACATACAGTTCTTACACACACTGGACATTCTGGACATTTGTTTACACTAGTGGCTGCTGCACAACTACATTGCATGGTCATGTAATCTAATCACTTTATCACAAGTCACTGAAATAAATAACTTTAAGCATATTTGCACTGCACAAGACACTTACACATGTGGATTACACAACCCTGGACATTATATTCTTCATTTCCAGTTAATACTTGTACAGCTGCTGTTATTGTGTATATATTTATTTATATTTCTTCATACATTCTTATATAGTTCTATATTGTGTATTTTGTTGTACAGTTATTTTATTTTCAACTTTAATTTATATATTTTATCTTATTCCTTCCTAGTTAAATTTACCCTTTTTAATTTTTCATATTTATTTCCTATCTTATTCATAGCCTTTTCCTTTTTTGTTCTCTTTAGGTCACGAGCAGTTGTCCAAGCATTTCACTACATATCGTACTGTGTATGACTGTGTACGTGACAAATAAAATTTGAATTTGATTTTATATGGATACACCGTAACAACATGGGAATGGTTGGTGATATTAAAGTCCTGTTTGTGGCACATTAGTATATGTGAGGGGGCAAACTCCTCCAGATGGGTGGTGACCATGGTGGCTATTTAGAAGTCGGCCATCTTGGATACAACTTTTGTTTTTTCAGTAAGAAGAGGGCCATGTGACACATCAAGCTTATTGGTAATGTCACAAGAAAAACAATGGTGTGCTTGGTTTCAACGTAACTTTATTCTTTCATGAGTTATTTACAAGTTTCTGACCACTTATAAAATGTGTTCAATGTGCTGCCCATTGTGTTGGATTGTCAATGCAACCCTCTTCTCCCACTCTTCACACACTGATAGCAACACCGCAGGAGAAATGCCAGCACAGGCATCCAGTATCCGTAATTTCAGGTGCTGCACATCTCGTATCTTCACACCATAGACAATTGCCTTCAGATGACCCCAAAGATAAAAGTCTAAGGGGGTCAGATCGGGAGACCTTGTGGGCCATTTAACTGGCCCACAATCACCAATCCACTTTCCAGGAAACTGTTCATCTAGGAATGCTCGGACCTGGCACCCATAATGTGGTGGTGCACCATCTTGCTGGAAAAACTCAGGGAACGTGCCAGCTTCAGTGCATAAAGAGGGAAACACATCATCATGTAGAAATTTCAAATATCCAGCAGCCTTGAGGTTTCCATTGATGAAGAATGGACCCACTATCGTTGTGCCCCATATACCACACCAAACCATCACTTTTGTTGTTCCAACAGTCTTGGACGGATCCATCCAATGTGGGTTAGTGTCAGTCCAATAGCGGTGGTTTTGTTTGTTCACCATTCACATAAAAGTTTGCCTCATCACTGAACAAAATCTTCTGCATGAACTGAGGGTCCTGTTCCAATTTTTGTTTTGCCCATTCTGCAAATGCTGTGCACCGATCTGGGTCATCCTCGTTGAGATGCTGCAGTAGCTGGAGTTTGTAAGGGTGCCATTTGTGAGTAGCTAATATCCGCCGAAGGGAAGTTCGACTAATGCCACTCTCCAGTGACATGCGGCGAGTGCTACACTGTGGGCTCTTGCTGAATGAAGCTAGGACAGCCACTGATGTTTCTTCATTAGTCACAGTTTTCTTGCGTCCACATTTTGGCAAATCCAACACGGAACCAGTTTCACAAAACTTAGCAAGCAGACCATTCCCATTTTATTACGGTGTATCCATATAAATGGCCCACCCTGTAGATCAGGACCACAACTTACAGAAGCAAGAAATTATTCTGCAGGCACAGCCAGAAAGTGCAATCCCCAGTTTGATCACCACAAGAGCTCAGAGTGCAAATGACCTGTTGAAAGAGCTACCTTTCTATGATGAAGAATTAGAAGTAAGCCCAGCAAACCCAGCTAAATCTCAAGCGCAAAGATGAAGAGACAAATTTAGGGGTTCATCCAGGTTAGAGGTTGTAGACCAGAGTCCCAACTAGGGCTGGGCAAAACAATTATTTTCCTAATCGATGAATCCAACGATTCATTTTTCAATCCGATTCTATTTTAATTTGATTTGATTATCGATTATTTTCCCATTATTTGACTTGTATAGCAATTTCATATTTACTAATTTATGTATCTCAATGAAAAACACAAATTTCTTCATTTGAACACCTTTTAATAAAAAAATTGCAAAATAAAGTTGTAGTAGTAGTACAATCTTATATTAGAGATAGCATTTAATAAGAAATGAAATGTGCAAACATATATAAAATTAAGGAAAAGTTAACAATGCATTTAAAATAAATAGCAGCAATGGTGTCTTTAAACAAACAAAATGTAATTTTGTTTTCTGCAAAAAAATGCTCTTCATTCACAAAATAAAATCCATTTTGTTGCCGTTTCTCACGTTTCTGTGTGTGTGAGTTCAATCATCAATCATGCGCTGGTGCATAGCCGTCGTGCTTTTATGATAGGACATTTCCACCTTACAAAGCCCGGAAACGACTGAATCACTTCCTTCCATACTGTAGAACTGTGTGTTCGGGTGGAGTGATTTAAGTTGACTGCGGCTGCCTCACTCATGTTGCCGCTACTCACTGGCGCCATGTCTGTTTTGAAAGTGATGCATCGACGCACATTTTTTTACGTCGACGTATTTTACGCGTCGTCCCAGCCGTAGTCCCAACCTCACTCTGGAACTTTTTATCCCACCAGATATCTCTTCACTTCAGCGGGCAGATCCAACATTAAAATCCTGGTTTGATAAGGTGTCTGAGGTTGATGGACAGGTGCAGGGGAAAGTAGATGTGTTGGCAGCTGCAACCTATGTGCTGAGAAATGGTGTCCTTTATGAGTGTAAAGGCAAGACTGAAGCCATAGCATTACCACAGGCACTAAGACACAAAATCATGGAACTTGGTCATTCTGTACCTTGGGCAGGCCATCTTGGTTTTCAGAAATCTCTGCATAGGGTTGCAAGCCGTTTTGTGTAGCCTGGCATGTACACTCAACTACAGCAGTTTTGTACCTGCAGGATTACTAACTCTGAGCTGTTTCTGGACCCAACGGCTCATTTTGGTTTTCTGCTTTTTCGCCTTGCGTCACATTTTGTCCTTTGTTCCCATCTCCTCCCTTGAGGTCCTTTGACCTGCCCTCAGGCTCTCGGTGCCCCTCTTAAAGTCTTTACCACTGAGTGAAATTAATCGCGGTGCAAAATAAGGCTGATATCTGAGGGGTGTCGTGTATCACATATCACAGCAGCATTACTGGAGATAATTCAGCAGCAGTGAGTCACTCAGTGTCTGCTCTGTAGTTCAGCACTATGTGTCCAGTTTGCAGCTAAACTCCGAAGAAGTGTACATGTGGTGTACATGTGGTGTGCTGTGACAGTCTTAAGACAGGATGATTTATTAGGTGAGAACATCAGAGGACCAAGTGCTCCTGTGGACTGATTTCTAATGGCAGTAAGGATGCGTAAACAGGAAACATGGAAAAACTCTTTCTGTCTTTGAATACAAAGAAGAGGAGGAGGCGCAGGAGGAGGTGCTGTGCTCCTGCCATGGACGCAGGGATCACTGACACTGTGTCTATATAGTTTAGAAGACTGTGATGGCTGAAATACTCTGGTAATGTTCGTGTTTACATTGTGCTGCAAAGCGTGATGACAGCACAGAGGCTGTTTGGTTATGGCTCTGTATGCTGTATGAATGATTTTCTGTTGTTTTTGAGTGACCTGACAGCGAGGATGGATGTCTCCGTCGCTTTAAAAGACCGAGCTGCAGTTTAGTATGCAGTAAAGTTTTTAACCGTCTCTAAGCTCTCTAAGCTGCTCTCTGAGAGGAAGCTAGTACCATGCTCTCCTGAGTTTTAAATGCACTTTAGAACAGCACACAGCAACACTACATATGAGCGGGCGTAGGGAGGTTTGAGGTCTTCACTCACCCCGGTTCTGTTAGCCGTCAGGGCTGGGGGGCTGGGAGGAGGTGCTGGCCGTCAGACTGGGGTCTGGGATGTGGGGCCTCCCTGCTACTGTAGATAAGGAGGTGGTCCGCTTGCCTCCACCCCAGAGAGAAGGGTTACATCTCCTGGGTCTAGGTGCGGCTTGCCCCTCTGAGGGCGGGGGTACCTGGACCTGGGATATAGAGTATGTTTGGGGAGTGCGACTGTCTGTGCAGTGTCTATTTGTGTCTGTCTACACGTTGGGTGAGTGCCGAGCATTTGGTGGTGCATATGGGGTGGGAATGCACGTCTGTGTCCGCGTGTGCCTGTTCGTCTGTGCCTATATGTCAGGTTGGGTCTTAGACTCGACCTCTCTGGGTACATCTCAGGCCCTCTAAAGTACGGAGGCCTATCTCCCCTCACCACACCTGCCGGTGGTTGATGCCCTCAGACGTTGGTGTGTTGGTGGTCCTTGTCGTCTGGGGCTGGGCGCTCATGTATGTACCGGCTCACTCCTGGTGGCCGATTGGCGGGGCCGGGCGCCTGTGGCCCGGCTGGGCTCCTTCCGGGCGGTGGGATGCCCTCGGGCCTCTGGGCCTGAAGCTTGGTCCTCTCTGGCACAGCTGGCTGCCGGCAGAGCCCGCGGGCACGCCACTGCAACCCCCTCTGGCCTCTGCTCCATAGCTGCGGGGTGACCTCTCCTTTGGGGCTCTACTCAGCTCTTCCCAGGAGGGTGGCACGGTTCCCCTGCCTTTGGTGGTCCTCCTCGGGTCCTCGTACTCTGGGGCCTCTGGATACCTGGGGCCTGGATCTCCTCCATACCTGCTTCATACCCTGGTGGACGGGGCTGTGGCCCCCCCACACCCTCTAGCAGATCGTTACATGGAGAAACCTTTGGAATGCAAGCATGCTGATCCACACAGGTATGCACACAGGTGTACACATGGGTATTCACAGACGCGGACTACAGCTTTCTTGGCTGCTGCCTCAAAGCACATTGTGCGCTGTCTATCTTGCGTGCTGCACAATATCGTTTATTATTTAGTATCTACTGATATCTACTGCTAGCTAGTTTATTGTGATGGTGCCGTTTTTTTTATTATGTTGCTCTTTGTTGTTTGCTTTCTCTTCTGTTTTTTTTCTCCATACAGGTGACCCAGGTGTTTTGTTTGTTTTTCTTTCTTTCTTCCCCCCCTTCTCACCGTCTCTTCTCCCCTTTGGTTTTCTTTCTCTCCCTCTCTTTCTTTCATTCTTTCTCCCTGTCCTATCCCACAGTCATGTCTGTCCCGTTTGTAGCAACTGAAAATAAAATAAATTCATAATTATAATAAAGGTCAATCAAATGGACCAATATGGCAAGGCCATGATGATCCACTTGGTAAAATAAATCCGCTTGGCATCTTTCTTGGCCTTAAGACAACAATTCTGATGGCTAAAGATCCAAACGGGACACAAAAAAAAAAGAAAAAAAAAGTTTTTAACCGTCTAATGAGGTCACATATGACAGCACTGTAGTTTCTCTCAGCACCTCTCATTCCTGAAGTAATCTCAGTCCAGGTGTTACCTGGAGCAATGGAGCTGGTTCATCTGGATGATACACACAGGAAGTAGATCTGTTTTCATTTTTTATTCTCTTCTAATCTCCAGCACTAAGTCTCTGCGGCTAAAAGCACTTTACATAATAACCGGAGACAGAAAAGACATTCGAGAGTTTTGTTTTTCTGAACCCCACTGTAGCCCTGACCTTTCTGCATGGACTGTAAATACAGAGAAAGGCGTCATCATCGCAGGTTTGGAAGCCTCGAGCTGATTTGATGCCTGACTGAGACTCCAACAGGTGCTGCATGCTTACCTGTCGAGCAGAAGGTAACCTGCTCTAAATCCAGTCTCTAAAAATAAATAAACATTCACATCTTAAAAGTGAAGCCAATACAGACATGTCTGCTTTCTCTCTAGAGTCCATGAGAAAATGAGCCTGCTGGTCAACTGATCTGGTCTGACTGGTCCCGTTAGAGCCACAGAGGAACAGGAAGCGGGGCAATGTGAGGCTACCTTCGTTTGTCACGTTAGTCTGTGGATGTTTAGCCTTGATTCTGATTGTGTAGAATAGTTTGAGCAGTTTCCTTGTTTGTTCTCACAGCTGAATGCATTTTAATATGTTCATCACCATATCCACACATTAGGGCTTCAGCAGGAGGGGAACGCGTCACAGTTCGCAGTCTGCCTCAGCCTCATTTTGTGTTATCGGATTCACATTGTTCCTGTGATACGGGGGTCTTTAAATACACTTTGAATGAGAAAATAGCACAGTGAGTCAGCAGCACATCACCAGGGAGAAGCTCCACTGCTAAAACCCTCTGGTTCAATCAGTGACAGCGTTGAGAGCGAGTCATTCATCCATGTGCTCGACACCTATGCTCTAAAGGGTCTGTCAGTTACTCCGTAATATAGTTCACAGCAGCCATGTCAGGTACACTGTGAAAGATCCACGACAGACCAACCATGGCTTCATGCTTTTGCTGTTTACACTGTCACGGCTGCAGCTTTTCAGTTGCCAGCCGAACACACCAACAACAACAACATTATTCAGGACCCCGTGCAGACTTTAGGCTGGCGAGGCATGATTGCGGATGCCGTCCAGGTGCGTTCACCTCCCTTGCAGCATTACGCCCCACACAGGAGGGGGAGGGAATCAGCTCTGACCATCAGTACCCCCAGTCCCTGGCCCAGCGACAGGGAGGTGTTGGTTTCGGTGGCTGCCCGCACATCCAGCGGCGGCGGTGACAAGGTGGGTCCAGGTCCCCCGAGCTGGTCCAGGGGCCACCTGTGTGGCAATTAAACAATACTGCGCAAGTACAGCTGGTTTAAAGTGTTTCAAGCTGAAATGATTTTCTCTCTATAAAGGACTGCACCTGCCCACCACCTGTTTGACCTGCTGACTGCAGACTCACTAACAGCTTCTTCCCCCCCCCACCAATCCGAGCCATGGTCTGAGTAACCTCCATCACTCAGGTCACTCAACCATGGACTCAATCCTCACACCAAGTCAACGTGTCCTCTAATGTGTTTCTATGTATTCCTGCTGTCTACTTTTTATATTCTTTTCTGCACAGTTGGTGTGGCTCACCCACAATATCGTTGTACATGTAGAGTGACAGTAAAGGGCTATTGTCAAGGTCTGCTGTGTGGCAGGCAGGATAGGACCCAAATGCATGAACTAAAAGAGGCAGCTTTATGTTGGTGGTAAACAACTTTGAATACAAAACAAACCAGGAACTGTGAACTAGGAAACAGCTAAGAACACGGAGGGAAAAACACAGCATGGTGAGGGTACGACACAACAAAGGGCAAAGGAAAACACAGGACTTAAATACACAAGGGTGTAAGGAGGGAATCGGAAACAGGAGGGAAACACAGCTGGGATTAATCTGACATAATGAGACAAAACTAGATACACTGAGACAGAGAGGCTGGGTGCTGTTAGAGTTGGAATTATTGTTTTTATTATTTTTCTATATACACTATGCAGTGTGCTGTTAACGTGCTGGCGCTCCGTGTCTGAGGCTCAAAGGTTTCGTCCGGCGCTATGTCTGGATTTGGGGGTGGCTCAGTGTTTCACACTTGGTCATGGTCTCATGGTTTAACTGATGAACATCGTGCTGTCAGGTCAGTTTGTTGATCATTCATGTGCAAATTGTCATGACATTGATCAACAACCACTGTTCAAAGTGGGACCTTTTGGGGATGAATGACATTGGTCTCAGCACAGAGCCCTGTGGAACTCCATAAATGACTTTGGTGAGTAAAGAAGACTTTTCATTTGTATGTGGACTCTATCAGACAGAATCCACACCAGCACAGCACGTTCTGTCTAACAAGAATTTATTTTCATCTGCATATTGAAGTGTTTTGAATGTATCCAGTGAGACGGAGATAAGTCCCCACTGTCTTAGGCTCTGAGTCACGTACAGCTCATTTACGAGTCACTCTTTAGATGCTGGGAGGTGAATGTTTCATCATTTCCTGGGCTAGTAATGCCAGTAGGTAGTCTTGTGTTAAGGCAGCATGACACCACGGGAGACGGACAAATATGGAACAAAGAAAGAAGAGAAATAAAACGTAAACATGGGGAAAGCTGCAACATTATTATTATTATTAGTAGTAGTAGTAGTAGTGTGACATCTTTGGCTCATTTCTGTTGCATGTGTGTGACTATTTTTGGTTATTTATTAATACCCACAGTT
This sequence comes from Rhamphochromis sp. 'chilingali', assembly GCF_963969265.1. Taxonomy (NCBI): domain Eukaryota; kingdom Metazoa; phylum Chordata; class Actinopteri; order Cichliformes; family Cichlidae; genus Rhamphochromis; species Rhamphochromis sp. 'chilingali'. The sequence continues at coordinate 37,636,132 of NC_137939.1, forward strand.
TTTTACTTTTATTGGCAGAAAAAAGATAAATTATTTTGTTTTTTAATTTTCTGTGATGTTGTGACGCAAAGATTTATATTAAACCTATGTGGGTTTCATTAGATTTACAATGAAAACTACTTTAGCAACCAGTTACAAACAATGTAAAGTCATTTTGTGTAGTATGACATGGATCATTTTTAAAGGACAGACACGGTGGGGAGTGGAGGGCATGCCCCAGGATGTGTCTCTGCTGCCTTGCAGCTCACACTGGGGTGGTTTACACATGAACTTGAAGCAGCCGTGACACTTCCACGTTTGAGGCCGTGGTTTGGGAACCAGAGCGTTGCTGGATCGAGTGTTAGACTGACAGACAAAATGGGCTAACATCCGATCACTGGTTGTAAATGTCTGTAAAACTGCCCTCTGTTGACAGTTTATTAGGTACAGCTGTCCAGGACTAATTGTAACAAACAGCAGACCTGTCTCCTAAGCCCAGCATGTGTTTCTATTGTGTTGTTCAACCTGCTTGTATTACTGGTGGTATTTTAATACTAATACTGCAATACCGTGGAACTGCTCCACGTAAACTTTCAGGGGACTCGGGCAGGATAGGAAATCTTTGTTCCTCCTCTCGGTTACCCTGAGCAACAGGATGTCCTGTTTTGGTCAGATGAAGCCGAATCGGTGCATGGTGGTGAAATGCAGCTGACCCTCGGAGCATCCCGTTGCTGCCTCATTACGCTGTCATAAGAGCTGTTTGTCTGAGTCGGCCGCAGGGCAGCTCGGAGGAAGGCTGCCTCATTACTTCAGCTGTCACTGCTCAGCATGCAACAGCCTCCGTGATTGGAGCAACAGGTACATGAATTCTGACTGATTGCTGTAGTGAGCATGATTATTGCAGCTCTCTGCATGCTGCCACGGTCACATACAATAACAGTAAAAGTGAAATGCTGTAACATTACGGATTTTATCTATAAATATTTTTCTTTTAAATTTAATCCTCCGAACTTTAATGACCCGTTAAAGTTTTGTATTGATTGGTGTCAGCCCGGTGTGTCATGGTCCTGGGTCATGTGACCCAGTGTGTCTGAGTTTCATGTTATTTTGTTATTTCATCTGTATTCCAGTTTCTTTTCAGTTATCTAGATATTCGGTCAGGCCTAGTTTGCAGTTTAGTTCATGGTTTATCAGGTTCCCCTTGTGCCATGTCTACGTCTCAATGTTTCCTGTTTTATTTTGAAAGAGTCCAGTGTTCTGTGTTCATTGTATTTAGTTTCACTTCCCCTGTCCTGTCATTAGGTTCGTGTGTGTCAGCCGTGCTCCCATGTGTGGCCACATCCCTTGATCATCCCTTATGTGTATTTAGTCTCTGTGTTTCATTCAGTCTGTCGCGTCGTCTGTGTAACCTTCCCAGTTATGTCTCGTCATAGTCATCACGGTTCTCATAGTCACAGTCATAGTATTAGTTTACATCACAGTTTCATAGTCTCGTATAGCGTTCAGTGTCATAGGATTTCATAGTCTGTTTTCCAGTTTAGTTGTCTTGTCTGCACTCGTTTTAGCTTTTGTTTTGCCTTCTGTCATCAGCCATAATAAAGGCTCGCCTTTTGTTAAGTCATATCGCGTCTCCTTGCCTATGTCTGCTCTTGGGCCCTGCTCTAACTAACACAGCGGCGCACCTCGCCGTGACACGGTGTCGTTCAGCAGCAGCATACGACATGTCTGTCACTCTACGCTCGTCACATGGTCGCTTGTAAACGACCCCTTGGCTTCACATTTAAACACATTTGGTAAGCATCCCTACGTCCTGCTGGGAACAAGCTGTTGTCTATGCAGGCTCCTTCATTTTGCAGACTTCTGTCTAAACACGACCAACCACGGCTTCTCCTCAAGACAGAGCAATTTATGCACAGGAGACGTGAGAGGAGCCATGTTTATCTGAACAGTGAATTACACGTGGTTCTTCCAATCCAGCTGAAACTCAAATGAAGAAAGGTTGAGTAGACATTGCACACCTTCACAAGTGCCATCTAGGACACTACTGCATATATAGATGGATCTATAGGCAGATGAATAACTAGAATGTAACATCCAAAAGTAAAACCAAATGTAAAAAATGTCAATTTATAAATAACTCAAATTCTACGCTCGAAAGGCAGTGGGGAGCGTGGCAGAGCAGATTATTTGCTACTCGGTAGGTTGGTGGTTCTATCCCCGACTGCTCCGGTCTGCAAGCCAAATATCCTTGGGCAAGACACTGACCCCAAGTTGCTCTCCAAGGTATCTGTCAGAGTATGAATGTTAGATAGAAAGCACTGCAAAAAAGTGCTGGTGTGAATGGTGAAACAGGCAAGTTGTATAAGTACTTTGAGTTCTCACATTGAGTAAAGTACTATATAAGCTCCAGTCCATGTATGTTGCTACCCCTCATTGCTGTCTAAGGAATAATTTCAGTATACGTGCACATTCATTCCTGACCATTCCCATGCAAACAAATCAAATTACACACACCTGTAGCCATAGATTCACTCACACCTGCACACTCTTTATAAAGGAGAGGAGTGATGAGCTAAGACTGACTACATGGTTAATGAGACTTGCCTTCCCTGGATCGCTGCCTCCTTTCTGCTCTGACCAGCAGAAACATCACACAGAGGCGAGTCTGAAACATCAGTGTCACAGCTGATCAGCTGTGTCTTGGAGACACGGATGCCGACAGGTACAGACTGCCAACAGGTGAGACATCGGAGCTTTATCTGATAAGATGATGTGGAGCAGCAAGGAGCTCCACCGAGGGCTGAGCTATCTCCAATCCTGCTCACTGTTTACAGCTTGAATATCAGAACAGCTTACTGAATGATGAGCTGCTGTTTCTTCTCTAACAGGTGTAAGTTCAATCTTCAGGCGAAGTGACGTGTTTTTGGTCAAGGTACGAGATCCCATCCTCAGGCTGAATGCTGGGTGTTAAATGGACGACAGCTGCTGCGTCTGATGTGTTTCCACTCCATTAGTCTGGCTGAGGAAGTGTTTCAGCCACAGGGCGCCTGAGAGCGATCTCGTCTGTCGGTGTCAGTCTCTCAGCTCAACAGGCGACAAGCGCTGCAGCAATAACACGACTGAATCCTGCTGATCCCTGCTAGAGGCCGTGGACCATCAATACCAACAATCACATGAGATTTTGTGTCAGATGACCAGTTTAACCAGTTTAAGTGGTGTTTATACACCTCTCTGCATTTAATCAGTACTTATTAGTAATCTCTGGCTCTTATCCACGGTGTGTCCTTGTCCTGTCGTCCTCCCCTCACCCCTACCGGTCACTGTAGCTGGCTGCTTCTCCCTGAGCCTGGTTCTCCAGGAGGTTTCTTCCTGTTAAAAGGTCGTCTTCCCTTCCCACTCTTGCCAAAGCACTTGTGCACAGCAGGTCATACGATTCTTGGAGTTTTCTCAGTATTATTGTAGGAGCTTTACTTTACATTATAAAGCACCTTTAGGCAACTGTTGTTGTGATTTGGTGCCATAAAAGTAAAACTGAAGCACTTAGGCTGGTGCTGGTGTGAATGGTGAAACAGGCAAGTATAAGTACTGAGTACTCAGAAAAGTAGAAGAACTTGCCATGCTTGGTGTAATGCTGATTCTTCTTAGTCTTACTAGTTTCATCCACACCATGGGGACCCTGACCACGAACATCTGCTGCTCGGTGGTGAGGTTACACTTTTTTCTTTTGCAATGCTCAGAAATGATTATAGAAGATAATTGCTTTGGGCCGGCACAGAGTCCTTTCATCTGATTCAGGAAATAAAGACAAAAAGAGGAACAGATCAGCATCTCTGCGGCTGATTACTCCAATAAACTACCTGCTGAGTGTACAATGCCTTTAATGCCGGTCTTTGAGTTCATTCCTCTCATCTAACTAACCGTTTAAAATCACCTCAGTGTTGGTTTGAGCTTAACTTTTGCTCAGTGTGCACAGAGTTACCTCTCTAACCTTTCCAGCTCGACTCTGCAGAACGTCGGAGCAGACCTGAAGGTGTCTTTGGATGTTTGAGATCGTTAAAAAATCATTTCTACCTGTACACCAGAAATATGGTTGAGATTAAAGACTTTCACCTCTGCTGATTCCTCCTTTGGCTCGAACGGGTCTAAAAAGCTTTGCATCACAAAAAGGTCAAAGTTGATTTTTCAGACATACATGACATATGAGAAGTTCACAGACAACCAGCTGAGATGAAGTGATTGGAGAGCTACCAGTGAGGTGAAGCAGGAAGTTCACAAACACAGAAATGACAAAGGAAAGAAGAAGGTGAAGTCAAGCCTTCAGAACAACAGTTAAAATCAACACTGGGTTCGTTTGCTGCGGATATCACTGAGGCATTATGGGTATTTGAGTGCCTTTTCGTCAAACTGGCAGATAAAATAATGTATTCACTGCACACATGTATACTGTCCAGTAAACGTAACTGGTTTTACTGGTACTGTCTATTTAAGCGCACAGTAAGAGGCTGTTAGCTCCCTCAGGTCAGTGTGCAGCGCTGCAGTCTGGATTCACTGCAGTGACGTACGTTTGCTTCTGAATAATTAATGGAAGACAGAAACTGAACGACAGCAGGAAACCGATGAGGGGAGCTCTGAAAACTGGTCAGCTTAAAATAAAGATGGTGGGTGGGTGGCAGAGACTTTCTGGTACGTTCACTCTGTTCCCTGTCTCCATCTGAAGTCACATCTTAGTTTCCTCATTGCTTTTGTGCTGAGGTCAAACGTGTTAGAGTGGATTTCTTTCTTCTTCCACTGCATGTTAAAGAAATGTGCTATTTTTCTGGAAACAGCTGGCGGCTCACACTGAGAAATGTGAAGACGCTGCTAAACGGTCTCTCTGCTTAACTGGTGTTTGACATTAAAACTGTCACCATAAAGACTGAAACACGCTGCAGGAAAATCACCGAAATAGATCAGCAGTGAAAGACGAGGCAGAAGCTTTGTGAGGACGAGTGAGGACATACATCAGAGGGCTGGTGCCTCGTTCACTGATCACCACGAGGCAACATCCAAAGTGACCTCACTGGTATCCCTCTTGTCCGATAATCACACAAGCTTTTAAACTTAGATCGTGTGCGGTGCTTCCAGTTTAACCCAGCAACGGTTCCCCGTGCCCAATCCGCTCGTCTGCTGACGCCGACTCTGCAGGCAGCTGATGGGTTTCATGAATTCCTGTCTCATTCACAGGTCATTGTTAGTGATTGCTAATACATCACAAAGCTAACATCACCATCAGGTAATAGCTGACAGTCATCAGCTTGTTTCTGAGAAGAAAGTTTTGCTTCTGTCCTCTGAAAGCATTTCAACTATAACCTGAAACCACAGAAAGTGACTGCTGCCTGCAGACTGTTGATTCCCGTGTGCAGATATGTAACAGAGGTCTTACAGACCTGCAGAGGTGGTTGTTTCATCTGCTTGTGTGTTTGCTGTGAGACATAATATTGAACCCACTGTGCTGCATCATTTAATCAGATAAAACTCTTCCAACTTCTTGCAGTCTGCACATGTCTACATCCTGCACCTGTCTGCACCTGTCTGTGATGAGCCCGTTCTCACTCCCGAGGCGTAACATCCCGACGTTTTGTCACGTCCCGCGGCGTTCCTGAGGAACGCGAAAGGTGACCTTCCACGTTCTTATGGTACGCACCAGGTAATGGATTAAATCCAGTGGAATTACGCTCCCGCGGTAATAGACGTTCAAGCCCTGTATTGCAGCCCTAAACATAACCTTATCCCTAACCTTAACCACCACTTTAATGATGTGAAATAGTGTTTTCCCAAAGCGATTTTAAGGAAAAGAGCAAACGTGTAGATCGCGTCCAAACGGTTCTCATATGTCCTCAGTTTTCCGATGTCGTGATGTAGGAACGTGTTGGTGCCCGAAAACGTATGTTGACGATTTGTCACCTAGCGTAAAATGTTACGCTTTGGGAGTGAGAACGTGTTGCTGTGATCTGTCTGTGATGTGTCTGCGATCTGTCAATGACATTGGAGATGATGGAGGTATGACCCCCCTGTAGCATCTGTCTCAGTACCAGCTGCTGTATCATGTTTAATTCACTGGAGGAGATGTTTTAACCTGTGTTCTCATGTGAAATCAGTCTCTAAGTGCAGCAGGTCAGGATGAAGCTCTGATGTTAAATGGTCATCTTTTCCATTAAAGGATGGAAGAATTTGTGAACATGCGTTATGGAATTTCATTAAATTACACAAGGCAGACTGTGTGTTGGGTCTGTGTTTCCACAAGCCCCGCTAGTTTAGAGACTTATTCCTCATGAAGAACTAGAGATGGACCGATCCGATATTACGTATCGGTATCGGTCCGATACTGACCTAAATTACTGGATCGGATATCGGAGAAAAATAAAAAATGTAATCCATTAAATATCACGAAAGCACCTCACATAACTTGCAACACGCCGTAACTCGCCTCAGAACGTTAGCACGTCGGAGCAGTATGCATCACGTGATAGAGCGGCTGTGGCATGCGGGACCTGTCGGTGGTCTGGATAGCATGTGGAGCTTCGCTAGCAACCCGGCATTTCATCTCCGACAAAGTTATCCCCGAGAGAAGTAAAGCAAGTGTGTAAGTCCATCTCTGAATGTAAAGCATTCCTGCGTTAAGCTTACCAAACGATATATGGAGCGACTGCCTCTTCTTGCTGCTACTTCAATCATGAAACTGATCAATGATCAGCTGATCGGCTTTTCTGTGGCGAGTCCGTCTCTCTTGTTTGTTTTTGGCCCACTTTGCACCAGAAAGAGGAAACCAGCGGCTGAACAACAGCAGCACGTTTAAGCTTGATCAGCTGTTGTTAGAATGTATTTATTATTACTTTCTACTCCAGGATCTTTTTCTACGTAGCTGACGTAACTGTGCAGGGGCGGATCTAGCAAAGTTTAGCCAGGGGGGGCCGATAGGGCATTAACAGGAAAAAGGGGGCACAAAGACATACTTTTCTTTCTTATTCTCATTTAAAATGTCGAGCTTTTAATAAATAATTATCTGACACCCAAAGTTTTAATTTGATGTAAAATGAATAGAAGTCCATTACTGTATATAGTAACTATTAAGTCTAATATACCCTAGTAAGCTATAGTACTTTTTCCTTTGGGACGGTACCATCTGTGCAGTCTGCAATTTTGTTGAAGAAAGATGTTGAATCTATTTAATATTTCTTGACAAATAATTGATTTCTGTGCATTTGCATCTGGGTCCTCTGGACCCAGTGGAGGTGGTGAGTGACAGGAGAACGGCGGCTAAGCTGTCATCCCTGATGGACAACATCTCCCACCCCATGCAGCAGACTGTGACAGCACTGAGCAGCTCCTTCAGTGGGAGACTGCGGCACCCACGGTGTGGGACGGAGAGATTTCGCAGGTCTTTCCTCCCCACTGCTGTCAGACTCCATAATAAAGACTTTAACTGATCAAGCACACACATCCATACATATGCAATAATACTAAGTGCAATAATCCTTTCTGTCATCGTTGTATTTTTACTCAGTTGTATATAGTATTTGTATTTGTATTCTATTTTTATCTTATTGTATATTTATTTTATTTTATTCTATTCTGTACAGTTGTGTACTGTATTTATTCTTATTGTATTCTAATTTTTGCCTCAACTTTTGCACTGTCCACTTCCTGCTGTGACAAAACAAATTTCCCACGTGTGGGACTAATAAAGGTTATCTTATCTTATTTTTTTTCCACACTGCATCAAATTAAGGTTGATTACGTCGATTAAGCATCATGAGGTGGAGCGTGAGGGGTGGTTCCCTATTTTTTATTTATTTATTTTTGTTGTTGCTGGGAGTTGGAACCCTATTAGTTAGGTTGCTTAATATTTACGCTAAGTACTCTTTGAAATACCAGAATAGGGAGGATGGTGTAGGTTTAAGTTTATTAGATTGATCAGTATTGCTGAACTATGAAAATTTTTTTTGCATACAGGTATAACAGAATAGCTTTAGTGTAGTTGTTGTTTTAAACTTGAGTATGAACTTATACAAAATGCAGCAAGACATTTAAAAAAACAGTTTTGTTGATTAAAACACACTATATCTGTCACGGCTGCCGGCGTGAGCCGTGTGGTGTAGGAGGAAAAGGACCCAAAATGCAGGCAGTTGACTGGTGATGAGAATGAAGTTTTATTTGCAGAAGTGGAGCGACTGAACAGGTAGTGAGACAAGACGAATGACTGAAAAAACCTAGACTGGGAAAACTAAATAACAAACCTAAGCATGAAACGGGGAGCGGAGACTGCAGAGAGACGTAGTTACACCGAGAAACACAGACGATCCGACGATGAACAGAAGCCAACACACACTATAAATACACACTAGGTAATGAGGAGATGACATGCAGGGGTGGACACAGCTTACACTAATGGACATGATGAGAGGCAGACCTACAAAGTAAAACCGGAAACACCCAGACTGTTTTACAACAAAAACACAGGGACCTGAACGGAGCACAGAGGGGAGACACAGGTAGGGATAATAAACACGACAACCAACCCAAAGAATTAATACAGAATCAGAATAAACACCAAACACAAGATGAACCCAAAAAGAAACACAAAACGCTGGGTCAACGACCCAGGATCACGACAATATCGGATTCATATCGGTATCGGCAGATATCCAAATTTATGATATCGGTATCGGACATAAAAAAGTGGTATCGTGCCATCTCTATGAAGAACACAAGACATAACAGAACACCTTCAACCGTTTTTTCACTCGCTAACGAGGAAGTGTTGGGTCAGAACCAGCTCTTGGAGCTCACACTCCTCACCTGACTCCAGCCCAAATCCTTCAAAGAGCAGCTTCCTCGCAGCTATTTATTGACAAACTGTTACAATGTCATGGTCTCCGTGCCTGCCCGTCGGGCTCCACAAGGATACATGTGTTGTTTGGTTCTCTCTCTCTCTCTGTCTCTCTCTCTGTCTCTCTCTCTCTGTCTCTCTCTCTGTCTCTCTCTCTCTCTGTCTCTCTCTCTCTGTCTCTCTCTCTTCCTACACCAAAAGCTTTCACTGGAGAAATTGATAAATGTGCTGGTTTCCTTACTAAATGTGCCCTACAGTTTTGCCAGCAACCGCAAGCCTTTTCTACTGATGGTGCAAAAATTGCTTATATTGTCCAGTTACTCCAAGATCGTGCTCTGACCTGGGCACAAGCTGTGCTTCAAGCAGATCCGGACATCACTTTCACTGACTTTCTTGTTAAGTTTAAAGGTGTGTTTGACAGAAAGGGCACAATTGCCACTCGCGCTCAAACAAGGTAAACGAAGCATGGCTGATTTTTCTATTGATTTTTCTACTTTGGCCGAACAGACGAAATGGGGGGAAGAGGCCCTTAAGAGTGCATTGCTTACTAATGTTAATGAGGAAATAAAGAATGAACTGATGCTTTGTGAACTACCTACCTCCCGAGATGCGCTTTTGGCTCTGTGTATTCGGGTGGACGACCAAGTGTGCGCACACCGGAGCGCACGCACACGTTCGGGGCATGGATTTCCACTGGATTTCTGTGGGACCTCTACTGCAGCCCGTGGGCCGCGTGACGCTGACACCTGGGTTGAGGAAGAACCCATGCAGCTTGGGCGCTCACGGCTGTTGCCCGCGGAGCGCCAGCGCCGCCTTGCCGCCGGTGAGTGCGTTTATTGCAGCCATAAGGGCCACTCCTTCTCTTGCTGCCCGACACTGGCAAAAGGGCGCGCTCACCAGTAATCGAGAGGGTGCTGGTGGGCGATCTGTCGAGTGAAAGCCCTCTCGCCAGACTTCTCTTACTGGCTAAACTACGCGTTCAATACGCATCGGGGACACTTTGAGTATCTCGTGATGCCGTTTGGGCTGACCAACAACCCCGCAGTGTTTCAGGCGATGGTTAATGATGTCCTTCGTGATTTTGTTAACCGTTGTCTGTTTGTGTACTTAGATGACATCCTGATCTTTTCTAAGACTCTCGAAGAAGACCTCCTGGAAAACCAGCTCTTTGTGAAGGGGGAGAAGTGCGACTTTCACGTGACTTCAGTGAGTTTTTTGGGCCACATCATCGAGAAGGGGGACTTGCGGACTGATCCGGAGAAGGTGCGGGCAGTGGTGGAATGGCCTGCACCTCCTGATCGCCGCCAATTGCAATGTTTTTTTGGGATTCGCTAACTTTTACAGACGGTTCATTCGCGATTTCAGCAGGATAGCTCTTCCTCTTACTGAACTCACCTCTCCCAAAGTTCCCTTCCAGTGGGATCCTGCCGCTCAGCGAGCCTTCGGCCTGCTCAAGGAGAGATTCACCACTGCACCCATATTCCGGCAACCGGACCTTACACAGCAGTTTGTTGTGGAGGTGGACGTGTCGGACTCTGGGGTGGGGGCGGTCCTGTCTCAACAGAAGGACGGTAAGCTGCACCCGTGTGCCTTTTATTCTCGCCGTCTCTCTCCAGCAGAATGTAACTATGACATCGAGGACCGGGAGCTTCTGGCCGTCAAGCTGGCCCTGGAGGAGTGGAGACATTGGTTGGAGGGAGCAGCACAATTATTCATCGTCTGGACGGATCACAAGAATCTGGAGTACTTGTGCTCGGCTAGACGTCCCAATTCCCGGCAAGCCAGGTGGGCGCTGTTTTTCTCTCGTTTTGACTTCACCAGAGAGGGGCAGTAACGCGTTACTTGTAATGCGTTACTGTAATCTGATTACTTTTTTCGAGTAACGAGTAAAGTAAGGGATTACTATTGCCAAAACGGTAATTAGATTACCGTTACTTTCCCGTAGGAACGCTGCGTTACTGCGTTACTAAAACCGTGATTTTTTGCGAGAATGTCTCACGACAGTGCGACGTTCGTGACAACAGCTGTGTGCAGATCAACAATGGATCACATATCGATTGTGGGAGAGAGTATGAGCGTGCAGCGTTTAAAGCGTGGAAGTACTGACCTTACTTTGAGTTTGATTCCATAAAAAGTGACAAAAACATTAGCGTCCGCTGTGCGTGGGAAGAAAACTTCTTTTTACAGCGAAAAAACCCCTAAACTTCCAACAAGCACCGAGTAGCTACGACGTGATGGGAAACTCACAGAGAAACTCGCGGATTCTTCCACTGACCGCAGCACACCTGCTCCAGGGTAAACCTCCGCCTACCCCACTCCTGCTTTACAGGTGAAAATAGAGCAACAGGACCGCTGAGTCTTTGACTTTATTTATTTTCTGCTGTGTTTTACTTGCATCTATTTGAAAGACTGAGTGTAAACACACACAAAAAAATTATTTTATGTGCTGGAATGTGCAGAAAATAGGTTTAAATGTTAAACTAATTTCTTCCAGTCAGAGAATGTTGCAGATAATTAAATTTTTGCTTGATGCATAAAGTTAAAAGATTAAAACTGATAAAACAAGTTAAAAAAAGAGACTTTTTAATTACATTTTGTATGATGGATTATGTAGAAAAAGTAGAATTGGGCTGAAAGATCTATCGCTTTATCACCTCTTCAGGTTGTAAATCGTGTTTTTAAAAAGTATCTAAGTAACTAAGTAATTAATTACTTTTGAAAATAAGTAATCAGTAAAGTAACGGGATTACTTTTTTGGGGAAGTAATCAGTAATTAGTTACTGATTACTTTTTTCAAGTAACTTGACCAACACTGGACTTCACTATCACCTACAGGCCAGGATCACGGAACGTAAAGCCAGACGCCCGGTCCAGGCAATTCTCCATCACTGGGGAGGACTCGGAACCCGAGCCTGTCCTCCCGGCCGCCTGTGTGATTGGAGCCATCTCATGGGAGATCGAGAGCCTCATCCAGGAGGCGCAGGAGACCGAACCGGATCCTGGAACCGGCCCGCCCGTTCTCCAATGGGCTCACACTGCCCGTTTTTCATGCCATCCTGGGGTCCTCCGCACCTTATCCTTCCTCCGACGCTACTTCTGGAGGCCCGCTATGGCTAAGGATGCCAAGGAGTATGTGTCAGCCTGTTCGACCTGCGCCCGACCATTTATTGGCCATTTTCCCATCTACGGCATTGTGAACTCTGTGTTCGTCCGTCTCAAACTGCCGCGCAACATGCGCATTCACAACGTCTTTCATGTGTCTCAGGTCAAGCCAGTGCTCTCCAGCCCGTTGTGAATGTGTGTGTGTGTGTGTGTGTGTGTGCGTGTGTGTGAGAGTGTGTGTGTCTCTCTGTATGCATGACCTCCTGCTTACCAAAAGAAGCATAAAAGAAGGAAGCAACATCACAAGAAACAGATCTTCCACATAGGATGTATCTGCAATAAAACCTCCCCCAGCACAGAGTGGCTGGAGAGGTGGTCAGAGACAAAGGAATGGCTTTGATCCTACTGCTTGAACCAAGACTATACAAATTTAAGAAACACAATGACAACATTCAACAATTAGACTTAAGACTGTGTGTACAGTGTAAAATGGTAGAAGTCCATGTTTGACTACATTATGATGGTTTTACATTTGATAGCATTAAATATTCCCCAGTGAGTGCAGGTACACTTCAGTCAGAGAGCATCTTTCCTGCCATGAAATCAGCATCACAGTCTCTCTGGTGACTCACAAACTCGCAGAGCTCAGATTCCTGATTTGTACTGGACATGTTAAGAGAAAAGAGAGGAAGAACGACCACCACCACCCTCCCCAGTCCAGACTCAACGACCTCCATCACACCTCTCACCCCCCTTTCCTCATCCCTGAAACTCAGAATACACACTCAGGATGTGAGCCGACTATTTCAGAAACAGAAGCCCAGGAAAGCCCCCAGAACAGACGGTGTTTAACCCTCCTGCCTCAAATCCTGTGCTGAACAGCTGGCTCCCATCTTTACCTGTATCTTCAACAGATCCCTGGAGCTGTGCGAAGTTCCTTTATGCTTCAAACGCTCCACCATCATCCCGGTCCCCACGAAACCCACCATCACAGGACTGAATGACTACAGACCTGTCACCCTGACGTCTGTGGTCATGAAATCCTTACAGAGTGCATCATAGAATCACACAGAGGCAAATCTGACTGGAAGAATGCTGTGTACAGTGGTTGTGTGACTGGAGGAGCTATTGGCTTTCGCGCTGGTCTGAAGGCTGGTGTTCTGGGATGTAGAGGCTTTGCTGCATTCTCTGCTGCAATTGAATATTACTTGCGGTGAAGCTCTATGGAGTGACTCGATGGACAAAAACATAAATATTACACATGTGGACCAGAGAAAGAAGACTTGCGCTGTGAGCTTGCTAACCGTGATGTTTCCCTGCACATCAAGGGTGGCTCAGCACCCCACAGTGTTATTGCCATCACCTGGCCAACAACACTCACAAGTGATCCAACAAAATAGCCATATTCCCCACAACACTAAAGGTCACAGCACAAAACACTCACCTCACAAGGATCTCATTAGCATCCATCAACACTGACATATGCACACACATGGTGTACACACAATGCCAACTTTAAAACAGCCTACCTGCCTCAGCTACAGACCATAATCATGAATGGTCTCAAACCTCCTACCAAGTTTGGTGCCACTGATTTACTATGTGCAACTCCCAGCCTAAAACACTAAAACCAACAAAACCCTAACTTTACCTACCCTAGTCTTCAGTGGTGTACCAGGCTCGAGGCAACTTTAAACGCGAACTCGAGAGCAGGCAGCAGACCAGAGATATAGTCTCCTACCAAACTCTGAAGCGTACCCCCACCCAGGATAGCCACCAAACACAATAAACTAAAACAACAAAGCAAAACAACAAACAAGTGCTTGGATGGAAGGGCAGCACAGCCACCCAGCTGAAACACACTTACTAAAGGGAGTTTGCTCAATTACAGTGAACACCATCACTCACCCACTTAAAAGCAAAACAAACTGACATTCAGTCTCCACTAAAATGTCCAAATATCCCGGACGAGCCGCCACTTATGTTACGACCCGGCTCAAAAGCCGCAACATAAAAACGGAGATGAATAACAGAGTGTTAGTGTGAAGAGGCTTTATCTTAAAACGGAAAACCAGGTTGGCTAAAATGGCTGATGCCACCAAGGCAAAGACAAGTGAGCTCTCTGGACGCTTGCCTCAGGTATGCTTTTATCCACACCTGACTAGGTGTGGCCAATTAGCACCAGCTGAACACACTGAGCAGATTAGAGGCTGCAGAGGGACGTAACACTCTCCCAGCTCAGCGTGTCACCAGCTACCTGTCAGGGATCACCAGCTTCCTGACAGAAAGAAAGCAACAAGTGAGGCTGGGGGAGATCACCTCGGAAACCCGGTCCCTCAGTATTGGTGCCCCTCAAGGATGTGTCCTCTCACCACTACTGTTCTCCCTCTACACTAATGACTGCACCTCCAAGAACTCGGCTGTTACACTCCTAAAGTTTGCAGATGACACCACTGTCATTGGCCTCATTCAGGATGGTGATGAGTCTGCATACCGGCAGGAAGTTGAGCGGCTGGTACTCTGGTGCAGTCAGCACAATCTGGAGCTGAACACTCTTAAGACTGTAGAGATGACAGTGGACTTCAGGAGACATCCCTCAACTCTGCTCCCCCTCACCATATCAGACAGCCCTGTGTCGACTGTGAAGATCTTCAAGTTCCTGGGTACAACCATCTCCCAGGACCTGAAGTGGGAGACCAACATCAACTCCATCCTCAAAAAGACCCAGCAGAGGATGTACTTCCTGAGACAAATGGGGAAGTACAGTCTTCCACAGGAGCTGCTGATCCAGTTCTACACTGCGGTCATTGAGTCTGTCCTGTGCTCCTCCATCACAGTCTGGTATGGAGCAGCCACTAAACAGGACGCGCAGACTGCAGCGGACTGTACGGGCAGCAGAGAAGATCATCAGCACCCCCCCTGCCCTCCATCCAGGACCTGCGCATCTGAAGAACCAGGAACCAGGCAGGGAAAATCATCACAGACCCCTCACACCCTGGACACAGACTCTTTGACCTGCTGCCCTCTGGCAGACGGTACAGAAGCCTGCAGACCAGGACCACCCGACAGAGGAACAGTTTCTTTCCCCTCGCCATCTCCCTCCTAAACAGTTGACCTGTCACACTGCTCCCACTGCCAGACTGCAGCTGCACCTTATGTACATTCTGTAGTATTCACTCCACCTCATTCATTTCTGTCGTCCTGTAGTTTATGTATATAAGATCTAGATCGGATATTTGTGGTTGGTTTACACAGCTTGTGTATGATTGTGTATGCATGTGTAGCTGTATATATCCACACGTGTGTGTGTGTGTGTGTGTGTGTGTGTGGGTGAATTGTGTTGCTTAGATTGTTGAGATATACATTGCTGTGCTTGAGAGTCACCATCTACCGGAACCAAATTCCTTGTATGTGTCTGTGCATATACATGGCCAATAAACGCGATTCTGATTCTGAAGAAGCAGAAATTGTCACGGCTCGGGGCAGCGGCCGTGTGAAGAGTGGAAGGAGGACTCAAACGCAGCACTATTTCAGACGTGAAGGGTGATTTATTGACAATACTGAACATAAAGTGGAGATGGCAAACAGAACTAAGGACGAACTAAACTGGGAGAAACTACACAAAGGAGTGGCAAACCTGAACATGAAGGGAGAACAGCAGGGAGAGCACGCAGGGAAATTCACCGGGTATGAACACAGACGACGCGACGAGGAACAGAGGCAAACACACACTATAAGTACACAGAGAGACACTGGGAAATCACACACAGGTGGGAGACACAGCTGGACCTGATTAACCTGATGAGACAGGGGAACACTAACACCAGGGACCAATAGAGGGAGCACAAACCCAGAACCCAGTGTCTAAAATCCCAAAACACAAACCATCCCAAAACAGCCCAAGAATAATAAAGAGAATAATAACAATAAGGAACACAAACACAAAGTCACTGAGTCATGGCCGCAGGACCATGACAGAAATGGCTTTGGAAGAAGATATTCCAGGATTCCAACTTCAGACGAGGGAGTTTGTTTCTGTCAAACATCAACGAGAACAACAAGGACTCAGTCTGTTGAAGCCACTTGTACCTTCGTGTGTTCGTGCTGGAAAACTATTAAAGACATAAGAGATATGATTTTCCACATAGAAAACTGACTGAACTCTGGCTTCTGCTGAGAGAAAAACCACACAGCTGATTTGTTATAGCTGCAATCAAAGCAGGAGGATGATGAGGAAGAGCTCAAACAGGAGGAGTGTTTTTGAGAGAGGAAGATGGACGAGAGGACAACAGGAGAGCTTTTGATTTTTACTGCGTCTTAGATGGGATTATTTTGAAGTGGAAGGGAGATGTGTGTTTGCCTGTCCCCACGAGTCAAAGTGTCACAGAAATGAAAGCAGAAGAAAGATATTAGAAAATGATTTCCTGCTGCTAAAGCCAGATGGGTCTGTGCTGCTCAGAAAGAAGAAACAGGTTGGCGCTACTGGCAGCTGCTGTCATTTACACTGTGAGTCGGAGAGCTATCCAATTTCCTGAGATGAGTTCAGCCAGTCGCTGAAAGAGTGTAAAAATATCTGTGTCCATAAAGTCACACTCAGGAAGTGATAACCACACAGCAACGGGACTCCTCCTAAAATTAGGCTGAAGTCCGAGGACACGTAAAAACTCCTCGTGTTTCAGAAATCTGTTGTGTGAGCGTTTGTGTGCAGAGATCCGTCGAGTCCTCCCAGGTTTGAGGCATCGATCACTGGTGACATTTTCCTCCGGTGGGAACGCCACACAGGAACTTATAAATCAGTTTTATTCAGTTCAGTCTGAGTCTCCGGTGACGTGTTTGTACCTTAACCCTGAAAGGCCTAACGTATCACATTTCACACGTGAGTGTTGGAGACTTTTATTTAGCGGGCTGATTGTGTTTCCTCTAAAGAATTGCATAATGCAGCTTCAGCAACAAACCTGGATAATAAAGGACTGACCTGAACAGGCTCCTCGATTCAGAGATGGTCTTTCCCTTTTCACGAGGAGGGGCCTAAGGGTACATCTGTCGCCATCTTACAATGCTGCAGCCATTCCCCAACTCTCTGTGAATGGGACTCATGGCCATTGATCAGTGGGCTTTGGTCAGTGGTTGTTGATCAATGGTCATGAGAATTTGCATAATTACGATTAAGGAACTGACCTCCCAGCCCATTGTTCCTTCAGTGGGCTGGTTTCAGTCATTATGCAAATTTACTGAGACTGAAGAAGTCACTTGGATGAGTGACGAAACGTTTCTCCAAAAAAACGCTACGTCCAGATGAACAGAATCAACTTTTTGAGATTTACTTACCTGGATGATTGAGAATGCATCAAGATGACGTAATGACATGCATCGTGGTAAATGAACACGTTATGAGTGGAGGATGCGGACGAGAGGGGACCCAGGAGTCTACAGCAGCATGAAGCATGTTCTGAATGAAGCTTCAGCCCAGATCAAATAAATAATATTTGTTTCAGTCACTTTTCAGCAGCTCTCTGAGTCAGCCTGCCACAAAAGGAAAGTTGAAGCGAGGCCGGAGACAGTGAGGCAGAACAATAATCACTCATACAGAGGAAGATGTGAGATAGAGACATAACGAGGTAGAAACTGACCCGGGACTCGTCGCTGATTGTTTAAGACAGCTGTAAACATCTGTGTGCTTCGCTTTGCCTGTCCGTCACCTCTCCTTCCCCCTGTCTGACAGTTCAATTCAATTCAATTCAATTTTATTTATATAGCGCCAAATCACAGCAAAAGTCGCCTCAAGGCGCTTTATATTGTGCAGTAGATACAGAGAAAACCCAACAATCATATGACGCCCTATGAGCAAGCACTTTGGCGACAGTGGGAAGGAAAAACTCCCTTTTAACAGGAAGAAACCTCCAGCAGAACCAGACTCATGGAGGGGCGGGGCCATCTGCTGCGATTGGTTGGGGTGAGAGAAGGAAGACAGGATAAAGACATGCTGTGGAAGAGAGACAGAGGTTAATAACAGATATGATTCAATGCAGAGAGGTCTGTTAACACATAGTGAGTGAGAAAGGTGACTGGAAAGGAAAAACTCAATGCATCATGGGAGTCCCCCGGCAGCCTACGTCTATTGCAGCATAACTAAGGGAGGATTCAGGGTCACCTGGTCCAGCCCTAACTATATGCTGTAGCAAAAAGGAAAGTTTGAAGCCTAATCTTGAAAGTAGAGATAGTGTCTGTCTCCTGAATCCAAACTGGAAGCTGGTTCCACAGAAGAGGGGCCTGAAAACTGAAGGCTCTGCCTCCCATTCTACTTTTAAATACTCTAGGAACAACAAGTAGGCCTGCAGAGCGAGAGCGAAGTGCTCTAATAGGGTGATATGGTACTACAAGGTCATTAAGATAAGATGGGGCCTGATTATTTAAGACCTTGTATGTGAGGAGCAGGATTTTGAATTCTGGATTTAACAGGAAGCCAATGAAGGGAAGCCAAAACAGGAGAAATATGCTCTCTCTTTCTAGTCCCTGTCAGGACTCTTGCTGCAGCATTTTGGATTAACTGAAGGCTTTTCAGGGAGTTTTTAGGACTTCCTGATAATAATGAATTACAGTCGTCCAGCCTGGAAGTAATAAATGCATGAACTAGTTTTTCAGCGTCACTCTGAGACAGGATATTTCTAACTTTAGAGATGTTGCGCAAATGGAAGAACGCAGTCTTACATATTTGTTTAATATGTGCGTTGAAGGACATGTCCTGGTCAAAAATGACTCCAAGGTTCCTCACAGCGTTACTGGAGGCCAAGGTAATGCCATCCAGAGGAAGAATCTGCTTAGGTACCATATTTCAGATTTTCAGGGTCGAGTACAATAACCTCAGTTTGATCTGAATTAAGAAGCAGAAAGTTAGCAGCCATCCAGGTCTTTATGTCTTTAAGACATTCCTGCAGTTTAACTCATTGCCGTGTGGCTAGACCGTCCCATTTCACAGCCTCGCACTTTCGGCCTTCTCGGTCTTTGAAGGACCCGGCCCATGTAGACCGTGAAGGCCGGGTCCTTCACAGCTAGGGAGAGCAAAACTGAACACACAGACATAAGACGCAGACCTTCAAAGTAAAACAGGAAATGCACATTTATATACAACTTTTTGATGCTGTAATTACGGACCTTAGCCCAAACTGTCTTTTCTTTGTAACCAAACAGTGATGGGCCGTTCTCTCTGGCAGTGTGGACTCATTTTAGTTTCAGAACAATCTCATGAAGTGTTTCACTAAACTCTGATGTTCTGGTAAATGCAGTTCATTTTTTAGCATGTAGACAAACAATCATTAAAATGATAACGGTCAGCAGTGTTCCCCATACCAGGCGCATTGTGTTAAATGCAAATCCGGCCAGCATGAGAACAAATTAAACAGGAATAATATATACATATGAATAAAAACATAAACATTCAACAAGATGTAAATGTTGAATTATAGGTAGTGTTAAAGCAGCTTGTAGTTCACTGATGATGTGAATGTCCTTCCAAATCTCTTCAAACGGAGGTGTCATCATTCATTTTCACACACACCAGTTACATACAATTTATTTCAAACCAAGCAGAGCAGTTATATTAACAACATGTTAGCTTTAAGTGTTAAATCTGTTCATTTCTGTGTGTTTCACTCTGGTAGATGTTATATGGTGTCAGAGAGGTCATCATGCTGCAGGTTTTACACGTGTGACTAAATGACCTCAATGTCCTGAAGTTCTCCAGAAGCCTGGTAACAAACTCATCATCTGATTCAGGTGTGCTGACTCAGGGTGAGATCTAAAACCTGCAGGACACACAAGAGGGAGCACTGAAGCACCTGTGAGAACAAAAGCAGCTAAATACAAAGTAAAAGAGAGTAACAGAGACCTGAACAGACACGAAGCACCTGCACAAACGGTCGGGGCAGTGACCTCTGCAGGCCGACTGATGTGAGTCCACAGATGCAGGGCATTTGCCTTATTTGGGAAAAGACCAGCTCAAAGAACTTTATTATTTTCACATTCAGAGCAAGTGGTTGATCATCATTCATGTCACTGATGTTTGCTGTCTTTGGCACTGGAGGAGTAATGGCATGTAGGGAGCATTCCCAGAGTCGGCGAAACAGCAGAAACACTAAAGAACACCATCTGATTTCATTTATCGTTTCACTGAAGCTGAAAGGATCTTTTTAGCTCAGTGTTTGTTTCATTGTGTCTAATTTCAGATAAAAGAAGTGCAACCTGTACAAATCTGCTTCCATTCTTACACTGAATTCAGCTTCTCTCACATGACTTTGTGTTGATGATGATTAGATTGTGTGTGTTGGAGGGCACTGAATACGTAACCCCGGCTCCTTCATTTACAACCATGATTACCCAGCTTCCTCTTTGTTTCTCCCATTTCCAGCTGCACTGCAGCCTGTGGAGGAGGAAGAGGAGGGGCAGTCCAGCTCGTCTTCACTGTGTAATTTTACTCTGACAGTAAACAACATGTTCACCCGAGAGGACAGAAAAAAGCTACAGCTCGTCCTCCTCACGTCACTGAGCTCAGTGTCCCTTTACCGTTCTGATATAAAAACAGCTGACTGGCTCACAAACGGTGAGAAGGGGCTGGTCTGGACTTTTCTTATGTATTGCAATAATGCTAAGTTCTTGTGCTATTATTTAGATTGGGTTTTGCTGTGTTCAGTCTAGTTTTCCAACCTCCAACTGAACACCACGAAAACTAAAGAACTTATCTTGGACTTCAGGAAGGGCAGAGCAGACCCGGCCCCACTTTACATTCACGGGAGCTGTGTGGAGAGGGTACACTCCATGAGGTTTCTGGGCGTGCAGATATCTGATGACCTCTCCTGGACTGCAAATACTACAGCGGTGGTTAAAAAGGCCCAGCAGCGTCTCCACTTTCTGAGAGTGCTCAGGAGGAACAACCTGGAGGAGAGGCTGCTGGTGACATTTTACAGAGCCACCATAGAGAGCATCCTAACGTACGGCATAACAACATGGTATGCAGGGTGCTCAGCTGCAGACAGGAAAGTACTGCAGAGGGTCATCAACACAGCCCAGAAGATCACTGGCTGCTCTCTGCCCAGCCTGGAGGTCACTGCAAACTCTCGGTACCTCAGCAGAGCTGGCAATATCATCAAGGACCACTCTCACCCCAGCAACCAACTGTTTGAACTATTACCGTCAGGCCGACGGTACAGGTCACATAAAACCAGGACAAACAGATTCAGGGATAGC
The DNA here is from genome assembly GCF_963969265.1 of Rhamphochromis sp. 'chilingali'. Lineage (NCBI taxonomy): Eukaryota > Metazoa > Chordata > Actinopteri > Cichliformes > Cichlidae > Rhamphochromis > Rhamphochromis sp. 'chilingali'. Next base: position 37,657,322 of record NC_137939.1, read on the forward strand.
TTCTTTCCCAGAGCTATCACCGTAGTAAATAAGCACAAAAACAACTGAACCTATTCCATACCGTCACTGTCATTATATTATGCTGCTATTCATACTGTCATTATATTAATGCTGCTATCCTGTATATATTGTACATACTATTGTTTGAGTACTTACGATTGTTTTTTTGTACTTTTTATATTTTACATTTATATTTATTATTGAAACTTGCACCAAGGGAGTGGCACTCCAATTTCGTTGTACTCTGTACAATGACAATAAAGGCTATTCTATTCTATTTTCGGAGCTGTTTGTGATTAGCGATAGCAGCTACGGGATGGTGGTTACTGGCTTCGCTCTCTAACAATGAAAGCTTTCCTCCTGCTGCTGCTGTATTGTTGTTTTGAGGAGAACCAGTGTGAACTCCCTCGAGAACAAACAGACAAAGACATCTGCAAATAAACACACCAATCTGCCAACACGACACAGGTACTCTAAAACGGCGGCCGGAAGGCAACAACTCAAACTCACTGTAAAGTGGATGGTTCACACAGTTAATAATAGACTGAGCCTTTCTAAGCACATTTCTATTGTAAATGGCCAAAAGTCCATCTTGCCAGCGCCCTGAAATTTTGCTAGCAGTTTTTACCAGAAGTCCCAACCGATTCTTATTCTTCACCGTCAGGTTACCAAACCAGGCAGCGATACAAAAAGACATCACAGATTCGATAAAACTTCTATAAAACAAGGACAACATCTCAGATGAGACATTAAAAGATCTCATTTTCCTTAAAAAGAACAGTCTTTGAACTTTTTTAGTAGTGGCATCAGCATGAGATTCAAAACACAGTTTATGGTCGAGGTTCAAGGTTCAAGGTTCTTTATTTGTCACATGCATAGTTATACAAGTATAACACACAGTGAAATGTAGCCTGACACGCTCCTCGACATGTGCAAAAATTGGGGGGGGGGGTGTAGAGGAAGAACATTATATATATATATATATACATACATATAGTATATACACTGGGTGAATGTGCAGTAGTAGCAGTACCACACCTAGATATTTATAACTCTCAACGATCCCAACATCGGCAGTTTTAATGATATTGGGTGATGAGCTATAAGAGGACTTCCTAAAATCAATAATCATGTCTTTAGTTTTTGACACGTTCAGTGAGAGGAAGGACTCATCACACCAATCCACAAAATCATCTACAACCTGCCCATGGCCTGACTCGTCCCCCACTAGAAGACTGACGATCACTGTGTCGTCAGCAAACTTCAGGATGTGTCTGTTTGTGAAATTGCTGCGACACTCATTTGTGTACAGAATGAACAGAAGGGGAGAGAGGAAGCAACCCTGGGGTGATGCAGTAGAGGAGGAGAGCACATCAGAAAATACATGATTTACCCTCACACATTGTGACCTATTGATCAGAAAGTCTGTCACCCAGCCGACCAGACTAGTGTCAAGCTTGAAATGATTGTAGAGCCTGTCAGCGAGTAAGAGGGGTTGAATTGTATTAAATGCAGATGAAAAGTCAGCAAATAATAATCTTGCGTGGGTGTGGGGAGCCTCAAGATGCTTATACAAGAGATGCAGGAGTGTGACAGCAGCATCCTCCACACCTCTCCCTGCTCTATAGGCAAACTGGAAGGGGTCAAGATGGTGTTCAACATGCATTAAAATCTCCTTCTTAATTATCTTCTCAAATGTCTTCATCACTAAAGAAGTCAGAGCCACAGGCCTAAAATCATTCAGTGCCTTAGGAGAACTGCCCTTAGCAACAGGAACAATGATCGCATGTTTCCAAATCTTAGGTACTGTCTGTAGCTCTAAAGAAAGTGAGAAGATATAGTGAAAAATCCCACTCAGCTGATCAGCACAAGTTCTCAGTACCTGTCCACAGATGTTGTCAGGTCCAGGACTCTTGCTTTTGGTGTGTCTAAAAAGATTAGCTACCCCCCTCTCATCAATACAAATAGATTGGGGAGTGATAGTCCTTTCCCTCAGTGTGCTGGTCTGCCTAGAACAGTCATAGTTCTCAAAACGAAGGTAAAAACTGTTAAGACTGTCTGCCAGATGTTTGTCAGAGGTAAACCCCTCTAAGGTAATGCTACTTTTACCTTTCGTGTGTAGCCCTGCCATTGTTTTCATACCAAGCCAAGCTCTTTGGAGGTTGTTACTGCTGAGTTCTGCCTCAATCTTATTTCTATACCTCATCTTGGCAATCTTTATTGCAGCCCTCACCTCCTTCCTCAATATTCTCATAGTGGGAACATCTCCCTCGTTAAAAGCAATTTTCCTTTTAAGAATCAGATCCTTAATATCTTTAGAGAGCCACGGTTTGTTATTAGGGAAAGTCTTAAATTCTCTGATTGGAACCACAGAGTCTTTGCAAAAAGAGATGTAGCTACACACCACATCAGTGAGTTCATCCAAATCAGAAGTGCTCTCTTGAAACAAGGACCAGTCAGTGCAATCAAAACACCCCTGAAGGGCAACACAACTGTCTTTTGTCCAGACATTAGTCCGCTTCACACAGGCCTTCTCCCTCCTAATCACACATCTGTCGCCATCTTACAATGCTGTGATTGCAGCCATTCCCCAACTCTCTGTGAATGGGACTCATGGCCATTGATCAGTGATCGTGACAATTTGCATATTAATGATCATGTAACTGATGATGATTGATCATGCATCAAGACTCTATGAAGGCTGGGCCTTTTCAAGAAATGACAATGAAGTAATGAGAAAGAGCTGCAAACAACCATAGCTGTCAAAGGACCACAGCTGAGACTCTTTATTATTTACAACAATTTGATATGTGTGCACTGGCAAGCTGAAGATTTCTGTTGAAGTCGTTTGTCTGCAGAGAGGGGCCCACATCCAGGTACCTGCATAGGGCCTCACCTGTTTGTGCAGCGATGCTGTGAAGAGGCCTTTATGGAGACAAGAAAGCTCAGCGACACCTAAGAATGTATATTTTTGTGCCAATGGGACCACATAAAGAAAAATTAAAAGCTACTCTTTGTTTCATAATAATGAAACAGGAAACAGAAGGAAAATGATGAAGACAGGCGAGAGAGACAGAAGAAGAAAAGCTCAAAGCAGGAACAGAGAGGAAAGGTGAGCTGGATACCGCTGGGCCATGACTGTAAGGCACCAAACTATGTAAGAACCCTTAAAAACCTTGTATTGGTCCCTGTTTAAGAAGCGGGTGGAGGCGTGTTTCATCTTTAGGGCAATCACTTCCTTTGCCTCACTGGAAAGGTGTTTTCATTAGCTGCTTAGGAAATCCTAGGCTAACACTCATAGTTCACACTGCAGGCTGCAGACGGAGCACCTACAGAGCCTCCACCTCATGACTGCTGCCTCTCCATCCCCCAGCAGCCTTCACTCACTGTGTTACATGCACTGATGAAACACTGGGCTTGTTTTGTGCCAGCAACAAGAAGACATATGAGTCATGAGCTCTTCCCATCCTGCACAAATCTGATCACAACCTCCAGCCTCCATCAAGGAAGAAGAACTGGTCTGGTCAAGGATGAGAGAAAGGACCATCCTGACACATCTGTGTGGGGGGTGTTTGGTGATGCTCATGAGGAGGGCATCACCAGTCTCCCTCAAAGCTTTATGGACTAAGAAGCTTCTCCAACAAAAACCCTAGATCACTCCTGATGTCGAGGCTCTTCTCAAATAAACCAGGGAAGCTTTTAGGTCTGAGGAGGAAAATGTCAGAGCCTAGTGCACCACCCTCCCCTGCAGCTGAGCCAGGGACCACACCTCCGCACAGTCACACTCTGGTTTCCTGCCCTCTTTCCACAGCCGTCACCTCCTCCCGCCTCCGAACTAGAGTGGGCTGATACTGCAGATGAAAAACCAGCACTCACTTCATCACTTCTGACCAATATTATGTGAAACAAACTTCATGCCTACGTTTATTTTTCTCACTTCCTCTTTTTAATCATGTTGCACTGCTCAGTGTTTCCTTTTTGTATTTCAGTGTGGATTTATTAATACTGCTGTTTATAAGCTGCACAGCAGGGAGATTAAAGGCTGATCTTAAAGATCCTTTCACGCAGACCTTCCCATGGCTCATTTAACTCTGAACCATCATTTCACTGAATGGTTCTGCAAACAGGAGACACCGACGGCTGTGCAAAGCTTTTATTCTGCACTTCCTTATTCTCTGTGGTCTGTAGGGCTGTCATTGGTTGGGTCAAAGGTCAAACTCACTGAGCTTTAACTGTGGGATGTTTTAGTCCATCTGCTTCTTATTCGGTGAGTGAGAAACTATTGTCCTGTTTTCTCTCAGTGGAATTTGTTTGAGCACATCGTTGCTGCAGATATCAGCCTGCTGCAGGAGGCCACGCTTCCACACTCCTGAGAGTGCTGCCCTGAACTCCCTGTGCAGTGACAGGAGTTGTTTTACATCAGGGCTAATTAGCCGGATATGAAGAAGCAGGCAGACAAATCCGATCAGCGAACTCTCCTGAGCTTTAAAGGTTTATCGGGTTTCAGAGTGAGAGCCACCGACGGGAGAATGGGGAGAGGAAGAAAGACAAAGATAATGAGCAGCTACAAACACACACTGAGGAGGAAACAAGCAGCAGGAATGCATTTTGGATTATTAGAAGAATTGCTCATGCTTTTCTGGACATTATGATTCCTTTCATTTTTGCTAATAATGAAACAGCAGCAGTTAAGTGAACTGCAGCCATTCTGCTACTGTGTGTGTGTTGTTTCAGTGCTCATCGGACTGATTTCATTCACTGCTGAATCAGAGAAACTGTGAGTGAATGACGAGCTTCTGATTGTTGCGTCTGCAGTCTCTTCCTGTGTATGATGACCAAGAACTAGCTCAGCACTAATAATCCCCCAGAGGATGCAGACTAGTCACAGAGGTTCATCTCATCATTCGTTGAACAACGTTCACTTCAGTCACCATAAACCTCTTCCGGAGGCTTTTCATGAGCTACCTCTCACAGCTGCACGTCACCACTTTTGAAGCAGGTTTTTCTGTTTTTGCTTTTCAGCTCATACATCATGAGAAGTCCTCCTTTAATCGCTGATATCAGGGCTGCACTCATTATTACACAGACTCAACATCCTAAAGTTTATTTCACAAATGAAATGAATGACATTTGTGTTCCTATCATACCCTCAATTACACAGTTACACAAGCTAAGGTGCAGTGTTGGGGCTGAGGATCATAGGTCCATAGGTGCCTTAGAAGGGATACTATAACTGTATACTAGTATACTAGACTGCAAGAATTATATGTTTACAACAGTGATTTTAAAAAAGCAAAGAAAATTAAAAATGAAGTTAGTTTAAAGCAGTGAGGACACACACACACAGACACACACTGTATTACTTTTATTGTTCACACATGAAGACGCAGTAAAGTTAAAACCAGTCAAAGAGACATCAGAGTGGTTGTCACAGTGATGCTGCTATAGAAACATGAACAGGTAGAAAGAGCCCGGCTGCTCATCAGCTTGTTACCTGTTGGAGGTCAGGCTCTGGCTGCTGGACTGGAGTCTGCACACTCAGCTTTAACATCACTCTGGGTTCTTGGCTAGCTTAGTGTTAGCATGCTGTCTGTACAGATGTTAGCAGTGTAATACAGATGTTTCTGTCCTGGCCTGGTTTGCCTTAGTGAGAACTTCTCTGAGTAATGACATAATTGTAACTATAATGTTATAACTGATTTTAGCACAGTACTATGTGTTACAGGCATGGCCCCTTAAGGATGAAACATCATGGGAAATGTATTTCGAGTAGAATATGTGGGACTGCCCCTCCCGTTGTGTGTGTGAGCGTGAGGGAGAGAGTCGGAAAAAGAGGTTCGAGTAGCTACTGAGGAAAACGGCAAAGGAAAGCATAAAAGCATAATAACTCCCACAGGAGCCAAGGGGTGTGTCTGCGGTGCCATTGTAAGTAAGCTGTTAAGAGTCATCTGTACACGGTCTTCGCGCCTCTGAAGTAATAAAGTTTCGGTGAAGCAGCTTTCCAGTGCCCCTCTCCGTCTCTTCAATAGCAAAGTTGGCCTGCACAGTAAGCTAGTTACCGGCTACAAGCCAGTCACAGAACCCGACGTATTAGCCAGAGGTCTCTTTGCTATGGAGCCACAGACCTGGCTGAGGTAACACATGTTACATTACTGTGTTACTGAAAACTGTAATGCGATTACAGTAATACACTGCTGCACCCACACATTACACCCAACTATGCTGAAATGTAAAGCAGTGCCTCGAATGGCAGGAGTCACATAACGCAGCCAGGAGTCGAGCGTCAGCAAAGCTTCAGCAGGTCTGGAGGTGACTTTAATGGACCGGGTGATTAAGAGATGTAAACCAAGCAAACAGGTGTGTTTGCGTGAACCAGGTGAGCGGCATGGTGAGACAGGTATCAGCATGTTGGCGAGGCCTCCTGAAAGTATCAAACAGTGAATTTGATGCTTTCATTGGGTTCTGTTTCTGCCATCAGGACTCTATCTGTATGATGTTTTAGCTTCACGTTTGCACTGACGTATAAAACACGCGTCTTCGGACACGACGGAAAGGCAGACCTGAGGGTGATTCACCGATGAGTCAGAGTGGTGCACTGAGGGAGATGACTGTGACTTATTGTCTTTGGTTGAGTGTCCGATGGAGGCTCTCTCCCAGCATGGCTAACAGGATTTGTGAGCGCGGTGGTACAGCTCAGTAAACAAAGAAATCATCCACTCCTCCACACTAACAAGGAGAGCTAACAAGTCCCCATAGACCCCGACCCCGTTCACCTTGTAGCTCCTGAAGGCAACAGGCAAATCATTTAGTGATCCAATCTCCTTAATTCCCACCAAGACTGAAAAAAAAACTGCAATGAAAACGATCATTATTAAAAAGATAATCATCCAATTCAGCGCATCATATTGAATGAAGAATCAAATGATGGTTACATTACAGTTTTTGCCCGTTGCTTGAACACATTTTGCAAAACTTCGCTCACTGTGCCAAAACTCCAAACACAAGTAAACATGACACAACACTGGGAAACATACCATTCACATCTGTGCCAAATTGAAACTCTACACTCAAAACCTAAACTCTGCTGTCAAAACCTAACATTCCTTTGTCAAAATGTAACTCTGTTGACAAAGTGACACATACTTGCATCATATGCAAACACTTACAGATCAGGGGAACACACTAGTCTACTTTATATAAAACATGTCACGGCCCAGCGGCACGAGGGAACAGGGATGGACACAGGTGCAGAAACCAACCCGGAAGCGAGGTGACAGAGAACAAATGATTTATTTCCGCCCACAGGTAAACAAAGGTAAAAAACAAAGCGACGCCACCACACTAGTGGCGCGTAGGATTCGTAGGTGAATAATGAGGGCGACCTAGACACCTCTAGGAGACGGCTGAACAGCGGGGGCAGCGGGGAGGTAGAAACAGGACTAGGTAGGGACCGGGGGCATTGGTTTCAGATGGAGGGGACAGGTGGAGCGGAAAGCCCGGAAGCGGTCGAGGCGTGGGGAGGCAGGCAGGTGAGTGGTGGGCCGGCAGGCCACGTTGTGTAAGCAGCAGGCGGCCCAGGTCCAGGAGGACGGGAGCGAGGGGAACGAGATCTCCACTCCGGGTGCTATCTCTGAGGACAAGAAAAAACAGGTGAGTCATCACACGGCGTCAGGACAAGGTTTATGATGCTCCACTGAACTAACATGGGGATAGCAGATACTCAGGCGATGAATGGTTGAGAGCGCAGGTCTGATATACCGCTGGCACGATTGCTCACAGGTGGTCAGCCAGGGAGGAGCAACCGGACTCCGCCTAAAGGAGGAGGAGCCGCTGTCTGAGACCTGCAGGTGCCCAACCAGACCATGACAAAACACTGCAGTCTTTGATGTTCATTGTTTATTCAGAAGGCATATTTTCAGGAGACACATTTTCAAACAACCAAAAAAGCCAATAGGACTCAATATTGTACATTGCAGTACCATGAATTCAGATAAAGCAAAAAAAAAAACAAAAAACACAATACAGTAATAGAAAAAACACCATACTGTAAACAAAAAATCATGACAATTGTGCATACGTGGGCTCATGGATCCCGCCGTCTGTTGGGGTCTGGCCACAGGACCTCATCAACATCGCAAGCAATGTCTTCTCCCGCTAGGCACCGGGGAAAATATCCTCTTCCATGTCAAAACCATCCATGGATTGCTGTCACCTGAATGTCGCCGCAGGCCTGTTCCATTGCCTGCAGAAGAGGCATGCAGGCATGTAGTTGGCGGTCATATACACGCCATCTCCAAGCCGAAAAAAATTCCTCTATAGGGTTTAAAAATGGTGAGTAAGGGGGCAAGTATACCACTTCAAGTTGACTGTGGTTGGAGAACCAGGCCTGGACCAGAGCAGCCCGATGGAAACTGACATTATCCCATATCACCACAAACCTGGGCTGATCTGCTCTGTTCTGTACAACTATATCATGGAGAGCATCTAGAAATGTGAGTATATGTTGCCTATTGTATGGACCTAGTTTTGCATGATGATGCAGAAGCCCTCGAAGGCTTATGGCGGCACACAATGTGATATTTCCCCCGCGCTGCCCCGGAACGTGCACAATTGCCCTTTGGCCAATTACATTACGACCCCGTCGTCTTGTTTTGCACAGGTCGAATCCAGCTTCATCAATGAAAATGAATTCATGAGGCTGTGCAGCTCCATCCATGGCCAAGATTCTCTGTAAAAAAAAAAAGAAAAAAGAGAACATATTACTGTACTACAGTGCTACACATACAGAACCCTCACCCCATCACACAGGTACCTGTGTAGCTCTCAGAATGTATTCATGTGGTACTGATATGGTACATATTCAGCTCGAAGTCCTTTGACCCTGTCACTGTTCCTCTCAAATGGGACTCTGTAGAGCTGCTTCATGGTGATGCTGAGTTTTCCCAAGATGCGTCTGATGGTGGTGATGCTCACATGGTTTATGTTGTTGAACACTTGCCTGTCTGCAAGTATTTGCTTTCGTAGCTGGTGGAGACGCATAGCATTGTCTGCCCTCACTAGGTCCACAACGGCAAGTTCCTGCCGTTGTGTGAACAGGCGTTGGCGTCCTCCCCCAGAAGGTCTTCGAGTCATTCTAGAGAAATACAACCACATATTGTCATCGGTTTGCTTATTTTTCTTACAGTACTTTACTGTATATAGTGTATCATCCACTGTACAACACTGTACTTCAATATAAGTAATCATGGTATGTTTCACAGAAACTACCACTTTGGCTGCAAAAGGAGCATTAGCACCCTGCAGTACCCTGCACACTTGATATGGTAACTGTAGAACAGTACTATAAAAACCATCTGAGTAGAGTAGAAGGCAGTGAGATGAAGACAGACCTGTTTTCTAGTCGGAATTTTCTTATTACAGATGCCACTGTGAAGCGGCTTAGATGTGGGTGGACTCTCTGCCCAGCTTCCCTCATAGTCAGGCCGTGGTTGATGACATGGTCCACCAAAGTTGCTCTTATATCATCAGAAATATGGGTCCGTGCATGGCCTCTTTGACCTCCTCCTCCTCTTCCTCTCCCTCCATCCATGCTTGCAAAGTTCTTGAAATGGCTAAACTGAGGGCTTTTTGTGGTTGGCTAATTGGTGTTCAGTTTTGCAAGTAAGTGCCTTCAGGTGTATATTTGAGTGGTTGCAATTACCCGATGTGTTTTGTATTTTGGATACATGTGTTTTCCAAATGGCACCCTGAAATTTCATTTTGTGAGCGAAGTGTCTTATGTATGAAATAGAGTGTAGTATGCAGGACCATGTGTGTTGCATAAAGGAGTAAGTGTGTTGCATAATTGCAACCAGAGTGCAAAGCAGCACTTTTGTTTAAGGTATGGGTACATGTGTTTGAGGTATGGTAACAAAAGCTTCAAGTTGTGTTACTTTAGTCTAAGCATGGGTTTATAGTGTTCAAGCAACGAGCAAAAACTGTATTACAGATGCCACTGTGAAGCGGCTTAGATGTGGGTGGACTCTCTGCCCAGCTTCCCTCATAGTCAGGCCCTGGTTGATGACACCAAAGTTGCTCTTATATCATCAGAAATATGGGTCTGTGCATGGCCTCTTCGACCTCCTCTTCGACCTCCTCCTCCTCCTCCTCTTCCTCTTGCTCTTCCTCCATCCATGCTTGCAAAGTTCTTGAATTGGCTAAACTGAGGGCTTTTTGTAGTTGGCTAATTGGTGTTCAGTTTTGCAAGTAAGGTCCTTCAGGTGTGTATTTGAGTGGTTGCAATTACCCGATGTGTTTTGTATTTTGGATACATGTGTTTTCCAAATGGCACCCTGAAATTTCATTTTGTGAACAAAGTGTCTTATGTATGAAATAGAGTGTAGTATGCAGGACCATGTGTGTTGCATAAAGGAGTAAGTGTGTT